>NC_045737.1:11189361-11212791 GCF_008692095.1 Etheostoma spectabile
TAATAATAACCGTGCACTTTAATATCTATACAAGGGGTTGTCTTTAGGGGCCAAGGGCAATATGTATTTATATTTTTTGCAATTTAGGAATGCAATTTATTTTTATTGGTACTTTTTACTAGTTTTGTGAAATTTTATTTATTTATAATGTAAATGCTTTGTGTGTCTTTTTAAACTCAACTTGACTCTGAGTAACTACTGCACAAGAGTTCCTATGTGTGAAAACACAAATGGCAAATAAAGTTCTTGATTCTTGATTCTTGCTACAAAGTGTTACCGGTTTGTTTTGTGACAGGACTCCGACGGCTGGGTCCCAGGGCCGTTTTAACAGCAGCGACAGGGCCTCTGCACTCGGAGCGCCGGTCTTTGCCGTCGTCAGCAACATTCTGTCAATCAGCAACGGCAACTTCCAAGGGAATCAAAAATCACAGATTTTAGACACACTGGTGCAGACATCTGACAAGAACTAAAGACAAATTCTTCCTCTTTGTTAGATTACACCCATCATACCTTGCTCTTGAGAGTCTGCAGAACATCCAGGTACGCAGCAAGCATAGCGAGGCTTAAGGATTCAATCATGGTAGTGTGTAACCACTGCGTCAGTTTGGTGTCCCAGTTCACGCTGGCTAATGCGTGCCGCACCTTCCTGGCACAGTTGTCCACGGCTATCCTGCGCAAGATCGGCTCATTGGAAGCCTAAAGGGAAACGCGATCACACGAGACACCAACAATGGCAATTATATACAAACGGCTTTATTCACACATATCACTTTACAGGATGATATGCTGCCTTGACCTAAAAAAACGCAAATCTCAAAATAACCGAGTAGGTGCTTTTCAAATGCTGGAGTACACATGCTCTTTCAAAAAAAAAGTATATTGCAAAAAGATTCATACTAGAATGCTGGTATGGCCAATATTAAAGTTGTGTGTAGTCAACATTGTATAATATCATTGATGATCTTTGACTCTTTGATTCTGTCGCAAGACCTAACCCTGTGTTTGGACACTACCCAGAGCTTTTAGTGTCCAAAACACACTGGGACTTGTTTGCAAGGTTTTTTTTCCTCTGCCAAAATGTGTTTACTCCTAACAGAGTACACAGTGTTGCAACAGCCTTTGTGATATGGTTGCATTGATTTTTTTAGGTTTATGACGGGTCATCCAATGACAATCCAATTAAGCACTGACGTAGGCTATATGAACTTCTTTAAAACAGTCATCAATGCCCGATTTTGTTTAACAGCGCAGAGGTTATCAAACAACAAACAAGGAAAAGCACACACACGGTTTCAAATACAGACTAAGCATTTAGTGTGTTCCATCATGTCCGATAGTTCTCACCCCCTGAATGCAGAATTTAAGTTGCTGCCCTCTGGTTCCCGCTTCAGTCAACCACCAACCAAAAACAAACCGATATAAATTCTCTTTCGTACCCTCTGCTATCTCTCTGCTTAACTCTGTAAAGAATAGGTAACGTCTGCACATAAGGCACACTTGGACTCAACTTTTAATGTTGTGGTATTTATTTCCCCATTTGGTCTGATCCTGTATTTTTAATCAATGTTGTTGTCTTTGTTGTCATGTACTGTATGTAAACTTCTTTGCTACTGCAGCAAAATTAGTTGCCCCTCTGGGACAATTAAAGGTCTTGAACTTGAATAGGCGCATGCAATGGTTGAGTTTCTGGGTCCTCATTTTTCAATATAAAAACATGCATTTTCACACAATTTTGGACCATTACTATTAACATGTCTGTCCCAAATGTTGGAAAGGCTAGAGCAGACAATAAATAAGTAACACTGAAAAAGCTTGAAGACATGACTAGCCAAAGAAGTCTACTGTTAAACCAACTACAATCATTAGATCTGATAAAATAACTGATAACTGACGACTGGTTTTAAATTTACAGGTGTTGAGAACAAAAATAAATGAGCACAACTTACATTTTCATTGGCCAGGCGGGCTAGTCTTTCAGCCTGTAGAGCTTTCAGGACTTTATTGAACAGTTTGTTCTGGGCCACTGACCATCCCGTCCTGAAACAGAATAATGACAAAGTCAAAACAACGGCCATCGTGATGTCATAAGTGTCGAGGAGATGACGAGTGAACGGTGGCTGGATCCAGATGTTTACTTGTTTACGTGTTCCTCCCAGTCGTCGGGGGGCGAAGGGCTCTCGGCGACCGTGCGAGCGAACAGAACATGGCGCTCGCACTCCTTCATCACGCTGAGAGCTTTCTGGTTATCGTACAGAGGAACAGGTGTCTCTGTGACCGTCTCCACATCCAACAAAGAATCAGAGTCTCTGCAGACGAGAAAGAAAAGAATACCAATCAGAAACGGGTTCATTGCCACAATAACTTACGCTTACGTGGAATTTGCCGTGGTGAGTGGTGCATGCATAAACAAACATATTGAGCATTAATGTGAAATAAACAATAAATACAGAAACAAAAATGTACATACAAAATAACATAACATGTTGCATGAGAAAAAAAAGAGGCTGATGGGTAGAGCCCGACCGATAAAGGATTTTTAAGACTAATACAAACATTTATTTAAAAATCCGATATGCCAACATGTTGGCCAATATACAGTATATATTTTTTTTTAAATAATCCAGAAACGCGTTACAAAATGTAAACAGATTTACACATTAGTTATTTGTAGTTATTTATGAGTTCTCCCTAAAATAATATAACAATTTGCTTTATTGAATTTATTTAACAGAACAGAGGAACATCAAAATATATTAATACAAATATATTAAATAACATGTATAAAAATACAAACTTAAAATATGAAACTTAAAGTCCTTTGAACAAAAACACAGTAACAAATAAAAAAAATAATCTGTTGCCAACAGAGACGCTGTAGAGCGTCCTCTGGTGGACACACTATGCAACGCCAACATGATTGACAGTCCATTTTTATTTTTGAAATATCAATTTATCAGAATCATTTGTCATTATAAATGACACTGATAAATGAATATTATGAATGAATAAAATATATAAAGATAAAAATATATTTATATTTAATCAGCCATTATAAATGCCGATACTGATATATCGGGAAATGTCTAATATCGGCAGATAATATTGGCTCGCTGATCTACCGGTCGGGCTCTACTGACGGGGTTAGTTCAAGGCAGAAAACTAGTTTAGTGTTTCAAATTCATCACTAGGGGATTTCACGGGATCGTTCAGAACTTTCCGATAACGGTACCGGTTCCTAAACAATACTTTTTTCAATGCCACTTTCATAAAATCCATTATGACAGAAAAACAAGCTTACAACGTTACGGCACAAATCTTATTATTTATGTTTTAGCTCGTATTACGTGAGCCGTCTCTGTGCGTAATGTAGAGTTTTTCCTGCCTGCCTCTATGATGTGTAAAATTAGACAGCCAATCACAAACATTATTAGATCACGGTAGAAGCATGCTGCATGCTGATTGGCTCATTGAAGCTGATGAGATTTACTCCTCAGGTATGCAAATTAGGGTATTTAATGACGAGGCATTTTTTGTCACTCACATTCGAGGCAATTCGGTCAGTGCCTGAAAAGTATTAAAATCGGTACCCAGCCATAGATACATGATAGAAATTTGCAATTATAGTAATATCCACCAAATTCCTAGCTGTAAATCTTGCTCACAATACTTGTTATCTATATTTTGTATTCATAGGACAAACCCATCTGTAAAACTCTGTTTATAATAGTATTCTTTTCTATATTTATTCATTACATATCCATGTCTTGCACTTATTGAACCAGTGTATTTCCTGCACTTACTGCTATTGCACTTCTGGTTAGACCCAAACTGCATTTCGTTACCTTGTACCTGTACATGTGTAATGACAATGAAGTTGAATCTAATCTAATTCTATGATACGAAGGTTTCTGACTCACGACAAGGCTTCGGGCTGGCGACGGGGGGTAACAAACAGCGTCCTGGTGGGCCGGGCGCTGCTGGCGTCTGGGTGGGCGTTCCAGGGCTTGGCATAGCTGTGGTCCAGAAACACCAGATCCAGCTCTCTTTCGTGAGCCGACAGCTGGAAGAGCAAGGACGTGCCCATCTTTCGTGCCGATATCTGGAAGTCTTTATCCCCACCTCGATGCATCCTCTTCCTGGGCCCCAAAGGGCCCCGGGAAGACCTCAACAGCTCGGGTGGATTCAGACCAAACTGGTGAAGAACAAAATATATTAAACGAGATAAACTGAGAAAAAAAACAAATCCCTTTCTTTGCTGACTTTTTTTTTTTTCTCCTCTTTCTTTTCAGTGGGGAAGGGGGAAGGGGGGTTTATTGGTTTAGATCATGTCTCTTTGGGACACCCCCCAAATATACATAATCTAAACCAGCAATTCCCCCCTTTGGGTGCTTGAGGGGGGGTGCGCAAGAGGGAAAATGTAATAGTGTAATAACTACACCAACACTTTTTAGTGGGATTTTTCAAGAACTAAAAACCTAAAATGGAAAACTTTGCTTAATACATTTTAAATTAAAAACTTACAAACATTTTAATAAATTAATAAATGTACCCAAAATGCACTTCAGTTCCAGCCAGTCAGCGTGTTAAAAGTAACGTACGTGTAGCGTAACATTATTGGCTTTACCGTTACCTATGCATGCCTACTAGCTGAAAAAGTTAATTTACACACTTGGCTAAAATCAGGGAAACGGTCAGGTGGGACATCTAAAGTTATAAGTCACGAAAGAGAGACTGAGGAATCTGAGGCGAGAGAAACGGAGAGATGCATTGGGCCCGAAGGACCGGGACGGGGAGAAGAAACTGAGCCAGAGACAGAGAAAGATTAGATGAGGGAGACCTAAAAGGAGGATCGGTGAGCACAGGCAAATCAAGAGGACATACTGTACGCTCATCATCCAGGCAAGTAGAGAAAAGACTGGGGCAACGACAGTGGGAATCAGACTGGAAGAAACCAAAGGAAATATGATGAAACTTCTTTGGGTCTGGGCTTCACTTGGACTGGCAGTGCACATGGCCCAAAGCCAGCGTGAGGTGTGCAGCGAGGTTCTGGCTTAACAGCTGGATGAAGCCCTCTTGTCTACGTCACCGCCTGAACACCCAGCATGCCGATGGAAGTCAAAAGGCCCTTACTTTAATTTGGGGAAAAAAAAGAACAGATTGGGGTTGGATCAACCCGGTCAGGATGTAGAAGGGGGTGCGTTGCCTCAAAGGATTAGGAACTGAAGCCCTAATCTTGTTAAAAGCACAATTTTTCTAAATGTGTGCATCATGTAAGAATCTAACATCTAATGTATCAACAAGCCTCCCAACTAACTTTATGCTGACTTTATATACTCCTGGCAAAATCTGTGAGGCGTGCGATTGGACTAAAAAAGGTTGTACATGATCTTGGTAAGCAATTTGACAACATTGTAGTAAAGATTTTCAAAGTGTGCTTGTTAAGAAACCAGCAGGCAAGCTAATCAAGCGCAAATTAGTGCATAAAATGTCACCAAAATAAAAGTAATTGAACCTCATAATTAATTACAAAAAAAAGGTAAAAACTGCAACAACAAAAAAAAAACTTTTTGAAAATAAATCCCCTTCCACTAGGTTGTTGACGGGCCTGGTGTTTTAGTTTTTCCTTTCTAAATTAACTGGATAAACTGCATTGAAGAGAGCCCACATGAATGTTTGTTTTTCATCTCTCCATCACATCTTTTATTGATTATGATTATGATTATGTATATATTGATCTATATTGATGATTTGCGTAAAACAAAAACATCAACAACAAAAAAACAATCCGAACGAGCAGTGACTTGGTGCTTAGTCCCCCCCACATTAAGACAGAATCAGAAAGACTTTTATTGTCAAATTAAGTTTGCACGTGCATGGGTCTTGGTGTGTTTAGAGCAAACAATAACCCCATAAAAATGGAATAAACGACCACAATAAAGCAAGGTACTGCAACAGTTAGGAACAGAAATATTGCCATCAAAACATGCCTGAAACGTTATAACAAATATGTTCAATATATCGGTTTTAGAAAGTCAAATAACATGCAACGTTACGATTTAGTGCAGGGTGTGCAAAGATATGAATCATTGCAGCCATGTACTAAGTATCATTATCATATATAATGGACCTGCTTTGGGATGATACGACTTATATTACTACTATTAACACGTCGGTTAAATAATATAATAACTTTACGTGTCTGTTAGCTCAATGTTTATCATTAATGCTACCGCTGTATAAAGGGGCTGAGGACTGTGGGCTGGCCTGCAATGCTAAAGTTAGCACAGCAAGCTAAAAGCTATCAAGCTGGGGTGTGTATCGCTGTTCTGCTGCTCACCTTTTCGCTCTATTATTCCATGTTTTCCCAAACGGTTTAAACTCTTCTTTTGAACTAAATAAGATCAAAAAATGACGTATTTCTGTTAATTACAGAGGTTTATTTAAAGCACAATTATTCCGTGCGTATAAGCCTTACTTCCTTTTGTTGTGTGATCTGTTGCCATGTTTGACGCCACATCCCTCCTTTCCGGGGCGCTTAGAACAACGACGACAGTCAGGGCTACACATGAAGAAAACTGGCAACCCAGTTTGTGGCGCGTCAGTGGGCGACGCAAAACATGGACTGGATTAGAGCAGATCCTGGATCAGAGCAGATCCTGGATCATTTACAACCCTTTAAAGGGTAATACCGTTGATTTTTTTTTTTCCAAACAGGACCATATTTTTCTATGTTTTTGTGTCTAAGTGACTGATGAGAACAACAATCTTTGAAATTAGTCCAGCATTAAGAAGAAGTAAGATAGCAGCGGTCGGCAGTGGCGAAACAAGCTATAATGTAAATGCCCAACTTGTATTTAAATTCACAAAAGTGCTTGTTTTGCCACTGATAGACTCAGATCAATTAGTAAACATTACTTTAAAAAACTCTGTCAAATCTTAAAATGAACCTAAGTTCCAACACGACTTTCACATTGCATGTTCTAGTGTTTTTATTTGTTGTGTTAAGACCATAAACTGTAAATATGATAACAGAGGACAATACATTCACACACACACACACACACACACACACACACACACACACACACACACACACACACACACACACACACACACACACACACACACACACACACACACACACACTTGCACTGACACTTTTGACTATAATATTTATGGTTAATGTCCTTTTACAGTCAAATGTTCATTGTTATTATTATTATTATTATTATTATTATTATTATTATTATTATTAATACTGTTATTATTGTTTTCTCTATACTGTCTTTTACTGTATTTCTTGCAAAAACGGATACTGGAATTTCAATTTGAGTCTGAGTCATCCCAAAAGGATTAATAAAGAGAAGTCTAAGTCTAAGTTAAAGTCTATGGTTGAGACAAATACAAACAGTGGTGAGTGACCTCTTCCTGTAAACTGCCCCCCCCCACTCTTATTTAATTCCAAAGGTCCCTGCAGAAGACCCTGTTTAAAAGACAGAGCCCTTCATTACACATCCAGGATACTTTAACCTCTTAGAGACACAAACCGGACGGAAATCTGACCGCCACGATGGTGAGTTTTAAGATGGTTATAAATTGTTTGTTGGGAGCTGAATTTATGTTATAAAAACTAATGTTTAGTAGTGGATAAAAGTAATAAAAATGGATTTTGACTCATTTTATCGATCTCATGTCATGGTTGTCAAAACGGCAACACTTTACAGAATGATTCGTGTTTTACAAAAGAAAGAGCTCAATCTTTTTTTTCAGCCAAGGACCTTTTAAAAGATGGAGAATACACCGAGGGCCGACTCATAGTCCAACAGTCACTTGGAATAATTTGAAGTAGTGGATTTATAAATGTATACAGTCTTTGTTATGTGAAAGAACAGCACAGGATAAATATTTTAAATACATGTTTCATGACATTTAACACCCCCTATTTGCAGATTTTGAGTGTTATAGATTTGGAAGATAAGAAAGTAATCCGTGAACTCTACTTTAGACTCAAAATCTAAATTATTATTTGTTGGACTATGAAGCCTTTTGGTAAAAAAAAAAATAAACAAAAAGAATTAATCTGGGAACTGCGATAGGCCTACATATCTGGATTCAGTATGCCAAGATCAAATGTTAAAACTGTGATGTTTGTCCCCCCCCCCCAAAGAAATACTTGGCTCTGGCTTTGCTGCTTTGTGCTCTGGCGTCACTGTCAAACGCCTTCTGCTACTACAAGGCCGAGAAACTGGGTAAAAAAAAATAAAAAAAAACAACCTCACAGACAAAGAGATACATTAAGCTACATTTATGTCACTTACATTTTGAAATATTCTCCACTTTGTCTTTCCACCCGTAGGCATGACCCACTGTCAGGACAATGAGGATCAGACGTGGCACGCTGTGGGGTCTAGATGGAGAAACAGTAGATGCATGGACTGTGATTGCAGTAGCTGTTGTTCTGCGTAAGTACAAAACATTTCTGTCTTTCTATGAGAACACTGCAATTTGGGTCCAAATATGATTTTTATTTTTTATAAATGAATCACCTTTTTGAGGGCCTAAACATACAAAAAACTCACCAAAATTGTCAGTCGCGTCAGGCCTGGTGAACATTTATGTATTTTAAGGGTTTTGTGAAAGGTGCGCAAAAATGGCTCGCTAGCGCCCCCTAACAGGCAACCTTCTACCCGTGAAAGTGCCCTGGAACGATGGTCAAACCCGTACCTCACTACCCGGGAACTGGTACCAGATCGTTTGACGTCACACACACACACTAGAGTGCGGATCGGGCCGGATTTTTCTGTCCGAGCCCGGCCCGCGTCCGACAGAGCAGTAACCGAACCCGACCCGAGCCCGACAGGCTTTAAGATATTTATGTCCGAGCCCGACCCGAGCCCGACACAGTTAAAATCGCATTTGTTTCTCATACTAATGACACATGTACGTTTGTTTGTGTGGAAGCTTTTATTAAGCAACTGTAGGAAGGCATTGGGAAATGTCAACAGATGAGCGCATCAATGCACACGGGGCAACAAGCGCCATTACCTACATAATAAGCTGTTTTAAATTCAAAATGTTCAACGCCTTATCGCGCTGATGTGACCGAGCCCGACCCGAACCCGAGCATCCTTTCTAAAAATCTGTTCGAACCCGGCCCGGCGGGTACCGTCGGGTCCCGTCGGGTCCCGTCGGGCTCGGGTCGGGTATCCATCCTCTAACACACACATAAACAACAATGGCGACCCCTGTTGGTGCTTTACAGACGCGGTAATTAACGGTGAGAAATAGAAAAGTAGCCAACATAGAGTAATTCTGCACATTGTAATTAAAACAATACACAAACGATTGTGAACTACTACAGGTTATGTTTATTAAATAAAGCCCAAAATCATTTGCAGATTCAAAATTGCTAGCTAACATCAACGTTAGGTAGCCGCTAGCTAACGCTAGCTAGAAGGGTTTGTAGTGACTTTGCATGGATACGTGAGTTTTGACTTGAAGTTGTAACTTATGGGCTAAAAACTGTGTCTTGAACGCAGCACCCCCCCCCCCCCCCCCCCCCTCCCCCTTTAACTCGTTCCCGTAGATTAATTAAAATTGGTACACATATGTATTATGGTGAGAAGTACAAACAGCCTCTTAGACCTACTCCCTAAACTCAACAGGAAGTCTGTCTTTACACACCCTGCTAACTGTGTGTTTAATGTGTACTTGCAGGTATTCAACCCCCAAACTTTTCCCTGAAGATTGCATGTCAGTTTTTGACTCAAAAGCTTGCCAATACATAGTGCACAAGAAGGACGACCCATCCGTATTATGTCCGATTTACGCAGCAGTGGGGAAGTGATGGCTGTTTGGAAGGTCTGCAGTATTTTCGTGGACGAGAGAGAAAGACGGAGGTGTGATCCCCCCCCCCCCACGGGCTTCTCACTGGGAAACACTTCCTGTTTTGTTGGTTGTAACACACAACCAAACATGAAACATGAAAATAAACTAAAATCTCAACAAAACAAAAACAATTGTACAGTTCTTCACTATTCCCTTCTTTTTGCCTAACTTTGTTTGTTTGAGAAATAACAGAATCTCAAGTACACAAAAACACAAACTACTCCATGAATTCTGCACTTGAACAAACACAACAGACATAAAAAACATTCACGCTTAGTCAGTTACACGGAAGGGTAACGCAACACTTATTTCTATCATTTTACTCAGTGTCAATACATCAGTGGACGTAGACTCATAAAACACATTACATTGATAACATCAATCCAAACCCTGCTTCTCTTACATACTGATTCAGATGATACAACAGAAGTCAAAATGACTTTATTCTACTCTAACACCTCTCTACTCTGACTCTGATGTAGAGCTGGAGATCTATCCTTATGTAACTGACAGCTTTATTTGGAGAGAATATGAAATAGAAGAGTAACGTCAGGTCAGGTATAGCCTGTATACGCGACGTTCCACTTCTGGGATTGCTCCGATGTCGCCAGATATTCCCCCGGATGTCTCTTATTTAGGCCGGATGTTCGTTACCTTCCACTTTCTTTGTTTTGGCATTTTAAACTCCGGTGGATTGTCTTTTTTGTCTGATGTCTGATTGTTGATCAGCTATGTTTTTAGTGTATATTGAACTTAACGTTTTCTTATATTTAACTTTAATAGTAGTACTTTTACCCAATTTATAATATATTGTAATTGTTATGTTGTTATGTAAATATGTAATTTTACTTTTTAGGGTGACTTGTTACAATCTGTCTAAGGACTGCAGATGAAAAATAGCCTTTTGGCTTAACTCTGGCGTATTGACAGAAATGTCCTTTAATATGCATTGTATTAAATAAACAGACCCTCCTCCGCAGCGCTGTGGAGGAAGGTCTGGCGATGCAAAACTATAGATCCAGAATCTTTAGATGGAGCAAAATTCCTCGTATGTGTCCTCATACCTGGCAAATTAAACAAATAAAGCGGATTCTGAAAATCCAAACAAATACGGTCTTCTCAAAAGTATTTGTTATTGTAGTATTCAGAGTATTCGGGTTCACCGAGTTTATATTTCTACTGATCATGTGGTTTAAAAGCAGCCACTTACAGTATCACCACCAGGCGGCAGGTCAAGCCAACACACTGTATTTCATTCCTCTCTTCCCCTGCATAGAGAGAGAGAGAGACTTGAAAACACAAAAAGAGTTTTGCAAACACTTCCAGGGTCTGAGGATCTCTCTGTTGCATGGTACTGTCATTAACAAAAAGCAGCAGCGGTGGGAGGTTGGGGAGCTCTTCTCGTCGTTGTGCATGCAGTGATGAGAGGGTCCCGACCACAGTGAGAGACCCCCAACACTCACTCACTGCTTTCTCTCTTCTCTCCCCTCCACTTCAACCTCTGAGTTACACTCAGCGCTCTCCTTTGGATTATCTATTCTTCTTTTTATGCTGAAGACGCCTGTGGAGGATTGGGGGGGGGGAAAAAAGACTCTGCAAGGAGGATTAACTTTGCAACTTTTTTTTTTTTCGTCTTCCTTTACTGAAGTTGAGATTTTCTTCAGCTGGAATAATGTCTTTGCGTTGGAGTAGAAGCTCCTGGTTTCCAGTTGTGTTTGGTGCTGCGCTGGTGGTTCTAACCGCGGGTAACGCTGGACCGAACCAGGACAGGAAGCAGCCAAGAGCGTCCACATGCTTTGGAGGCTTCGATCTCTACTTTGTTTTGGACAAGTGAGTTACCTGACTCACATGATGACTCAGCATGATGTCTGTTGACAAGTGAAAACTACTTATGTTGAATTCCAATACAAACATTAGCTATGTGATACACTGTATGACATATTTTATTTACATGTCATGCTGCTAAATGACACATCCCACACACCAGATAACACCAATACAAAAGACGTTTGAGCCACAGCTTCAGGTTCAATGTCCACACACACACAACATAATCTACTTTGTTGAAAAAAAGGATTAACAAAACATATTACAGCAGCCACAACACAATAGTGTAACACATAAATCCAACTTGAACTAACCATTTCATACACAAAACAAATCAAAATGTTTTATGGTCAAACCACCAAACCAAACAGATCTATATCCTGCCTCATCTCTTACTTCAACTTTGTTAAATCATACATCCAGTTGATTTAGAGAAATCTATTCTTTTTGTGATATCCTGCATTGTTTATCTTATTGACTGAGAATATTCCACTCACCAGTCTCTGCTTATGGCCTTAGAAAAAAAGACCATGCATATATATGCATGAAGTACATTTGCAGTATTTTCTGTGGTTCCTGTATTTTGTATTTATTATAAGGATCCCCATTAGCTGAACTATAGTCTTCCTGGGGGCCAAAACATTTAATCAGACAATATTAAAACATTTCATGACATATAAAGAAAAGAATATCTCTTACAGAACAAAAAAGTAAAAACAAAAAAAAATGAAATTAATATAAACAATAAACCAAGCAATTAGACAAATACCTTGAAAACAAATGTGGTTCTCCCGTCGTAGTGTCAAAATGTTTTCGTGACATCATCCCCGTTTCTGTTATTATAACGCCCCCTGGTGACAGGGCTCTAAAAGGCCTCCATCTTTACATTGCAGCGTTGCATGTGTCTACAGATGGTGATGATTGGTGGGTGTGTTTCATGTTTCCCCCATTCAGCAGTCCGCTGGTGTTCATCCTCATTAACATAACATATAGCACGTGGGCAGGTCTTCTGCAGAACTACGTGCTCCAAAAAAGTCACATCTCGTCCTCTTCTAGTTCTAACATGGTGTGGGATTCTTACGTGTGACACGGGATGTTTGGGTCTCCCTGCAAAGTTGGATACGTTGATTTAGAAACACTTTCCATGATTTTGCTGACCTGTGCTTTCTTTCAGGCACGCATCATGGCCCCCTGATCAGAACTGCCTCATTGACCTGTTAACATTTTGATGAGGCGTGATTTGCTTCCTGTAATTTCTTAGCGTTTTTGCAGCTATCTGCAGGAAGTGCATGATGTATATGTAAGTGAGAACTCCTCTTCCCATGCTCTGCTAATTTAGCTAAACAGGAATTGAGCAATCTCGTCAACAAAAGCGAGTCAAGTGGAAACTGTTTAAGGTTCTCAAAAGGGGTCAATGTCCTACACGAGTGGTGTTTACCTGAGTTATCCTGACTGGGAGTTAAATAGAAAGCACTTTAGGTTGTAGATAAATAGGCACACAGCTTTATGTAGCCAGGCTGTTGTGTTTGGACTGTAACAGACTGCTCACCTTTTGACATTTGTGTTTTCTTCAAATGTGTCTTGAAACTATTTGTTTATATTACATCCAACTCATCATTTTCTGATGTGGAAGTGAGGACTGCAGTCGACCATCTCCCTCTCTCATAGCTCGCCCTGCAGGGTAGTGGTCGACCGATATGTTTTTAGTTCTTATTTTTAGTATCCCGATGCCAATATTTAACCCTGTGGGTTTAAAGAGTATTTTCACATTTCTTCTTAACCCTTGTGTTGTCCTCCCGGGTCAAAAAGATGAACACTTATTTTATTTATTTTTTACTCTTTTTTCCAACATTTGACATTTTCAACGCATTATTTTTCTTTTATTTCACTACCACTACCTTACTACCACTAGTTTTACACTAAAATCCATCCTTTTTGTGATAATTTGGTTAAAAAGGCCATATTGCTGATATAGACATTTTTAAAAGGGGTCAAATTTGACCCGAGGACAACAGGGGGGTTAAATGGGGTATTTAGGGTATTTGCATAAAACAGATCCCCATGTGTCTCATTTCAAAATGTTCAGAACAAACTATAAAACAGTTTTAAAAAAACAGACATTTTGATAAGCATCAACACTGATACATGCATGTATGAATGTATATTGATATCCACATAATTAGATAATCCATACTGAGAAGCTTCTCTCTTCCTAAACCTTTTATCCCTTCATCTTTCTTTCCTAACATCAGAAAAAGGATCCAGAGGACTTTGTGGTCCTTGCTACAATCCAATCAGTGGTGGAATGTCACTAAGTACATTTACGCAAGTACTTGTACTGTACCTCAGTACAAATGTTGAGGTACTTCTACTCCACTACATTTCAGATTGTGCTATTTACATCACCGCAAAGTCATGAAATACGTGTGGCAGGGCATCTTTAAATACATTTTGAATGCCGGACTTTTACTTGTACCTCTCTACAGTTGGGTCACTTGGTAGAGCAGGCGCACATATGTAGAGGTTTACTCCTTGATGCAGCGGCCGCGGATTCAACTCCGAACTTCAGCCCTTTGCTTCACCGCCCCCCCCCCCCCCCCCCCCCCCCCCCCGTTCCCCTTTCATGTCAGCAGCTGTCCTGTGAAAATAAAGGCCTAAAAATGCCCTTCTTTCGCCACTGAATCCCCTATAAGCAGAAATGTAAACAGCAGGTCTGTTTGGAGTTCATCAGCAGAGAGGGACCAGAGTTGTGATGACAGAGCTGGATGCATGAAGGCGTGATGAGGGTACAACAACACGGGTAGAGTTGCAGGTGCATTTATGGAGATGTTAACAGTAATCTGAGGAGCACGACAGCATTGCTACTCCTCAGAGCTCACCAGCCGTGCTGCCCAAAGCATTTACTCATGCACATCTGTCCAGCAGGCTCTTTCTAGGCTCCTTTTCACATTCAAAATCTAAACCACTGACAGATTACTCACCTACCGGCACAGTCCAAAATTATTTTCGGATTACTGTTGTTTTTTGGCAGGTGAATGAAGCAAATCTTCACTTTTAACCAGAGTTTGGCTGGTGGATGGTGCTAATTTTGGATCCTACCTACTGGGCACAGGCCCATGGGTCGTCAGGGGGCGATGACTGCAAAGAGATGCAAAAGAACTTCTTGAACTGTAAAACCACTACAAAGACACGCTAAATAAATACATCGAGACAAAAAACAACAAGCATGAGATGCAAAAGGCTTACAAAGAGATGCAAAACTACAAAGAGATGCAAACGCCACTGTCACACTAAATGCTTGCTCCTGTGGCAATTACTGGAATGGTTGGGTCTTTGTAAATTATAGAGTGTGGTCTAGACCTACTCTATCTGTAATGTGACAAGATAACTCTTATGATAAATAAAACTGAACTGAAAACTACAAAGAGACATAAAGCAACTGCATAGAAACAAAAGAACCACTTAACCCTCCTTTGACCCATTTTCAAAAAGCTTCCATATCAGAAATTTGGCTTTTCTTTCAACCAAATTGTGAAAGAATAACTTGAATTGTTCCCTACAACGCTCTTCACAAGTAAAATAAAGTAAAATAAGTTTACTACTTTCATTGAATTTGGGTTTTTTCATTCAACTTTATTAGCCTGAATGCCAGCTGAACTTAGCCCCGCCCACAACAGTTGAGGTTGGGAAGTTCATATTCTGACTAGAATCTGAGTATGACCACGTCAGGCTACAATTTTAAAGCATTTGAAAGAAAAACGGTGAAAGTAAAAGGTTGAAAGTGAAAGTAAAAGTGACAAAAGGAAAAAAAAAAATCAACAAAAACTTTGAAAAAAGTGACAAAAACGTTGAGAAAAGCTTCAAAAACAACAAAAAAGTGACAAAAACATTATTAAAAGCAACAAACAAAGAATAGTTTGTATTTTACATTTTGATCCAGAAAAACAGAACGTTTCCTGGTCGACGGGAAAACAACACAAGGGTTAAATATGCAAAGAGACAAAAAAAGAGACCCAAAACTACTATAAGGAGACATAAGATGACTACGAGGAGACACTAGAGTCACAAAAAAGACAACATAGAGAAACAAAAAGGACCACAAAATAATGCAAAACAACAACAAAGAGACACAAAGTGACGCAAAATGACCGCTGGTCTGGCTTTTCTGGAATTTCAAAACCGACCACAACGGCGGCTCGTTTGGTGTACGATCGCATATTTTACAAATCATCGAAAGGTGTTTCTGAAAACATTTTAGGCGAGAAATAGGCCGTGCAGCTGCTGAATCGGTCTTCATTCAGATCGACAAAGGTCAGTTTAAAGGATTTTCGTCAGATTTTGAGAGGCGTTTGAGAGTCACGCTCATCCCGCTTGTCGTTTCCAGATTAGCGCTCCACCGATCAGATCGGTCATTGAGTCCGACTGCCCGCCTTCTGATTCAAAATGTCACGACGGCCCAGATGTAAGCCGACGGCTCCTCCGACGGACGACGGCACGGAACACACCGAACAGACTCGAGTCACTGACCTCGCCAGACTGTCCGGCGTCCTCTCTGTATGTCTGTCTGTAAAAAAAGAGATTTGAGCTGTGTGTCCCTGTGTGTGTCACTAGCATAGTGTGTGTGTCTGTGTGTGTCACTAGCATAGTGTGTGTCAGCGCCTTTAGATGCACAGCGGCGGTGAAAAAAGAAAGAAATCCTTACATTGATTTGGCTTTTTCTCTTCTCAGATCTGGGAGTGTGCAGCATCACTGGACAGAAATCTACAACTTTGTTGAACATCTGGCTCATAAATTCATAAGGTAAAACGAGCCCTAATTGTGTCATGAATACACGAATGATCACTGATCTCAGGGTGTCTTACTCTTCTCCTTGTCCCAGTCCACAGTTGCGGATGTCCTTCATTGTGTTCTCCACTGAGGGAAGCATCTTAATGAGCCTGACAGAAGACAGGTGGGTGCAGATTTGAATCCTTTGCTTCTCTCTCTCGTGCAGCTGAGAGGAACGAGTGTTTAAGCTGCAGCACATTTGGACCACGCCGTTATGATCCCTCTGGATTTTTATAACCAAGAAGATTCCAGACAGATACTTTCCCTCGAGATCTGTCTACAATGTCGTTGGTCTGCTCAACTACTTCATCATGTGTTTTTTCTGACACATTGTGGGCAGTTTACGTGTCTAATCTTTCCTCAGCAGTGTCACAAAATATTTTCACTGCTTCCCTCATATCTTATTCGACAAAGGGCTCATTTCCTGCCAATCTGCGTGACACCGTCTCGAGCCAATACGAACCAAGACTGTTTCAATCTGTCATCTGTTACACATTCCTGGGTTGGTTTTTTTCTGCAAATGCTGCCCCGATGGAAACTATTACTCCGTCACCACGCCTCTCAGTGTCTGTTTGTAGTCCAAAGTATGTTCACAAGTGAATCTGACAAAGGGAATATTTTTCAATTAGATTAGATCATCAACAATGTGGGTTAGTTACGTCGTCTTCTGTGTGTCTGCTCAGGGAACGCATTCGTAAAGGTCTGGAGGAGCTCCACGGGGTTCGTCCAGGGGGAGACACCTTCATGCATGAGGGCATCCTGAGGGTAAGCCGCCTCGGCATGTCCCCCGACAAGTGGTTTGATCCCCAAACTGGGTCCAGAACACACAGCACACTGTCCAGAGAGCTGCATGCTACCAGATAGATATTCTTCTGTTTCAAACTAGCTTTTCTATTTCTTTTTTCCCCACAGGCCAGTGAGCAGATATACTACGGAAACACAGAAGGTGTGATTTACTTTTCTTTACTTCGATGGGCTAAATTGTTTCAAATAACTAAGGATGAATTAGAACTTTTTTTTTTTATGTATGACTAATTTGGTCAATTCAGCAGTTCCCAGCTATGGGGTTGAAAAAGGGGTCACAAGATACATCTGAGGGGTTGTGAGATGATTAATAAAAAAATTAAAAATCTGTTGCATGATATTGCAGCAGTACTCAATGAGCAACTTACTTGCTCAATGAATCCAAAATCCAAAAGCATCTCGTACTGTACATGAAACCGCAGATATTAACGTAACGTGGAGCAGGAGTAACGGATTCCGGGTTTCGTCCTCTCCAGACTGAATGATATTGAAATCTTCGTGTTGGTGTGGTCCCAGAACGTGTCATTTCTAATTTCTGTTCTATTGGCAATGAACGAAATTTTACGTTTAACCCTCCTGTTGTCCATTTTCTAAAAGGTTTCTATATCACACATTTGTTTTTTTCAACCAAACTTTCAAAAAAAAATACAACACTCTTCACAAGTAAAGTAAAGGCTCAGTTCACAACTTTCATTGAATTTGGGCGTTTTATTAAATGTTATAGTATTTGAACGTTGAAAAAAAAAAGTGTCCATAATTTTGGAAAAAGCTTCAGAAACGCTGCGAAAAAGATCTACGAAAACAACAATAAAATGCTGAAAAAGATCTACAAAAACATCGTAAAAAGTGACAAAAATGTGGGAAAAAAACGGACAAGAAAAGCTGGGAAAAGTGACAAATGTTGAAAAAGGACAACTCAAATTTTGACCCAGAAAAATCAAATATTGCATGGTCGAAAGACAACACAAGGGTTAATAAATTGTCAACGTGATTCATGTTGCTTTGCTGTATTTGGCTCAGTATTAGTAGTAGCTAACGAAAAAACATAACTGACAGTTGTGTAGCTGTGTAGCTGGCTAGCAATGCCCTTACCCCATGAATTACACTTCACAAACGTCTTGATATAAGTTGTTCTTTTATGTTTTATTGGCTATGGGGCCAACACGTTTGTGCCCTACGGCTTATTATTCAAAGCGCGTCAAACATGCGCACAATGTTTTCATCTGCTTATTTGATTAATGAATGCTAACGGGCCCCTCTCATGCTCGCCAAACAACAAACTACAGTAACACTGTAATTTCCCATTTTTTTGGGATATCTATCTATCTATCTATCTATCTATCTATCTATCTATCTAAATGACTATTACCAGAAGTAGCAGACTACTGAGCTTAGGTAGATCACCCATAGGAAGATGTTTGGAATAATTCTATTATAAGTAATAAAACTAGCAACAATGTTGGTTACACATAATATACATATAAATCATATATTATTAGTTAAATTGATGTATTGATCATGTCCTGTCCCCTGGAGGGGCCCCCTAATGTAAAGACGTCACTGTTTTAACCCTCGTGTTGTCTTCCCGTCAAAACTGAAAATCAACACTTTCGTTGACGCTTTCTAGCAATGTTTTTAACTTTTTTGTACGTTTTTGTCCCTTTTTTCAACACTATTGACGTTTTTTATGACGTTTAACACTACGTAACACTAACTTATTAACTCTAGTTTTACAGTTATTTTGGGAATTTATGGTGAATAAATCTCATTTATAGGAAATTATACCTAATGGTTGAGTTAAAAAAGCAAAAATTAGGAATTATTGAGACTAAAATTAAAGGAAAGTATTTTGATGGATAATCACAGACTGGAATATGTCAACTTTTACTCAATACTATTTCAAAACCACTTACATTTTTTGTTCAAATGCTATAAAATTGAATAAGACGCCCCAAAATTAATGAAAGTAGAAATTTGTACTTGCCAAAGAGCGTTGTGTGGAATCAATCATGTTAATTTGGGGAATTAAAAAGAACACTGATATGGGAAAACGGGTCCATTTGACCCGAGGACAACATGAGGGTTAACGTGTCCCAAACCAAAACAGGTGGGAGCCACTGAGTTTAAGTGACAGCGTGGATTAACTCCTTGACTTGGAAATTACTTAGTGAATGAGTTAATTGGGTTCAAACCTTCAGGGATGTAACTCATGATTGTAGGATTTAGATGCTATCGGATAAGCTACAAAATGACAGTTATCTCAACAATGCTGCATGGTTATTTGCAATAAAGGAGGATAAAATAAGATAAGAGTGTGTGATTGCAAGCAGGGGGGAGGGTGACTGAATTCTTTCCGCCTGCAGGTTATCGCACCGCCAGTGTTATCATCGCCCTGACAGACGGAGAGCTGCACGAGGATCTTTTCTACTACGCTGAGCGGGAGGTGAGAGAGATCAAATGGGTCAAACAAATTCTAACCAGGTGAAACATGTCACTGAGCGTGTGGAGGGCCAGATCAAACACGGACACCCTATACATCACCCCTTTGATCCTCTTACTGTAGCCTGGAAAAAATTAGGTCAGAGCATTTGGCAGATTTACACATCCGAGTCCAGTCGTTGTCTTCACATCTGCACTGGGATGTAATGATTTATCTGATCTTCAGACCATTCGGGTACTACAGGCGAAAGGGTGTGAAAGCCTGAGGCGTTAATCAGCTTTCAGTAGGGAGGGTGGTGAGGGAGGGGGGTGGGGGGTCTTATGGGGCTCAAATTCGTTAAATCTTTTAAGTTTTTAAAATATCTTGAACGTTGTGTCATTTCCTCTCAGTCTCTCTGACTAGAGCGGCAAATCAAGCGAAGAAGGTTCTATTACTGGGGAAATATGGGCGTTCATCTGTGAACTCTATTGAAAAATTGGGCTTCAAGATTAGGTATGCTGCTCAATTCCTCCCCTGCGTACATAATAACTTAAAAATAAAAACATCAGGCAAGTTTGGCGTCTTTTTAGGTGGCAGGAGTGGAAATTAGTCGCCCTCAACATTTGTTGTGTTCTGGTTTCAGATTAATGAAGACAGTCGGAGAACTGTAAAGTCCAGTTCAGACCAAAGATTTCAGAGCGCGTTCTGAACCGGCCCGTCTCTGCTCAACTCAAACCAGCTGATGGTTTTGCTGCGACACAGCTGTTTTTACAACGTCACCTGTTTCAACAGCCAATAGAGAAGTCAGCTGGTAAAGTCAGCTATAAACTATAGAAATAAAATGAGCTGTAACCCATTTTATATTTATGTTACATAAATAACTGGTCGATATGGCAGAGTTTTTGGCCAGAGCTGCAACGTCCGCCCGATAGCTCGGTAATGTTAAATGGTCAAGCGAGATATAGAGAGACTGAAGAGAGGGAGCGCCCGGCGGCGTTAGAACAAAGCTGTGAATCAGAGAAATAAAACAGGTTTTCGCCGATTCAGCTCTCGAAATGCAACTGTAGCAAGCATTGTTTGTCAAATCTATATCATGTCAATCTATTGTCAAATGGCTTAAAGGTCCCACAACATGAAAATGTCACTTTATGAGGTTTTTTAACATTAATGTGCGTCCCCCCAGCCTGCATATGGTCCCCCAGTGGCTAGAAATGGTGATAGGTGTTTAACCCGAGCCCTGGGTATCCTGCTCTACCTTTGAGAAAATGAAAGCTCAGATGGGCCAATATGGAATCTTACTCCTTATGAGGTCATAAGGGGTAAGGTTACCTACCCTTTCTCTGCTTTGGCCGCCCAGAGAATTTGGTCCACTCATGAGAGAGAGACATCATGGCTTTCAAACAAGCAAAGTGGCAGTTGGTCAAGGCCACACCCCCAGCCTCCACCTTGCCCCCCTCCTCCTCAAAAGCTACAGACTCAGAAATGGCACATTCTAAGGAAAGCTCATTGTGGGACTGGCTGTAGAGGCTGGAATTCTGCACCAAGGCTAAATTTTGGGAAACCGACTTTACATACAGTATTAGGGGACCACTACGGTCTATATAAGAGACTTCAGATACATTATTAGGGACCACTAAGGTCTATATAAAGAGACTTCAGATCCAGTATTAGGGGACCACTAAGGTCTATATAAAGAGACTTCAGATCCAGTATTAGGGGACCACTAAGGTCTATATAAAAGAGACTTCAGATACAGTATTAGGGGACCACTAAGGTCTATTAAAAAGAGACTTCAGATACAGTATTAGGGACCATAAGGTCTATATAAAGAGACTTCAGATACAGTATAGGGGACCACTAAGGTCTTATAAAAGAGACTTCAGATACATTATAGGGACCACTAAGGTCTATATAAAGAGACTTCAGATCCAGTATTAGGGGACCACTAAGGTATATATAAAGAGACTTCAGATCCAGTATTAGGGGACCACTAAGGTCTATATAAAAGAGACTCAGATACAGTATAGGGGACCACTAAGGTCTATATAAAAGAGACTTCAGATACAGTATTAGGGGACCACTAAGGTCTATATATAAACATCCAAAGAGCACCATGTCATGGGACCTTTAAAAATAGTGCATATAGCTGCCGTGAATAAAGCATGCCCCCGGATCCCCCCCAGTATAGCTGAAAATGTCTTAGGAGGTCTAAGGTTGCCATTCAGTCTCAACCCTGAAAGCCACAGGCATCACTACTCGTACTCTTTAATTTATAATGTGTAACTAAAGTATGTGACTTGTGTAATCTGTTTTGCATTCAGGCATCTGTGTGACATTTCTATTATCATGATGTCTGACTAATATTATTCACCAGGAACATGGTGTTGCCCAACTTCTTGTGAAATCTTGACAAACACAAGTCCTTTTTCAACAATGTTTTGGACGATGTTATGCAATGCAGAGGTGTAATGGATCCCAGGTGCTGAGCTTCTTCCTGTTTTTGCTGTAAATCTGTTTATTTGACAGGCCAACCGTTCCCGAAGCCTGGGTGCCTCGGTTTACTGCGTGGGCGTAAAGGACTTCAACGAGACGCAGGTATGTTTTTAGTCAGTGCCTCAATGTCTCGTGACATCTAAGCTTCAGGGAGTCTTTTAAATCAAACTCAGATTTTTAAAAACATTGAATTCAATTCAATTTTATTTATGGTGTCAAATCATAACAAGATGTTATCTCAGGACACTTTACAGATCTAGACCACATTCTATAATTTACAGAGACCCAACAATCCTCATTCCCCCTAACAGCAAGTATTTGGTGGGATTAAAACCAGTGCTTTTGTAAAAGGGCTTTCCGTAAAGGAACAGTTCTCCCCAATTTAAAAAGAATCCACTTCTATCAGTCTAAACTATTTATACAACTATTAAACAGAGCAAAGGAGCCCTTGGGTTGCCAACTCTCTTTCCAGTGAACTGAAGTAAAAGTTTAAGAGTTTTACCCTCATGTCCTCGGGTCAAATTTGACCCGGTTTGAGTTTTTTTTTTAATCACAAAAAAATGGGCCTTTGAAATAAGCGCTGAACATGTCAACATTAGAAATATCAAATTACTTTGGAAAAAACATCCAAAAAAGCACCCACAACATTGAAAAAGTGACAAAAATGTTGGAAAAAAGGAATAATAGTGTTGAGAAAAAAAAACGTCCTTTTTTTTATGGTTGACGGGAAAGCAACACAAGGGTTAAACAATGACATGAGATTTAACACAACAATTTAAACAGCATTATGCACGTATTTGGCAGCCTTGTGATTACAGAGTGATTAAATGAGATCTTTTCTCTTCACTATGTGGCTTGAAAATAGTTTGTCTCCTAAAAACATGAAATTAGGTAATATTGTTGATCGGGTTCATATGAGTCACCGCTGTAATCAGTCGTTCTGTCAGCTTAACTAAACCTGTCTCGGATGAATCGGTGTGCAGTTGTAATCACGTGTTTCCTCTCCAGCTGGCGAAGATTGCTGACAGTAAGGACCACGTCTTCCCTGTGAATGACGGATTTGAGGCCTTGCAGGGAGTCATCGACTCGGTGAGCATTTTAAATCCCGACACAAGCATTTTCAAACAGCACTTGTCGTTGAATATATTGCCAACAGTGTAACGCATTGCTTA
>NC_045737.1:11212801-11214243 GCF_008692095.1 Etheostoma spectabile
CTCTGGTTTATTGGCATTTCTTTAAGCCAATCACAATCGTCTTGGGTGGTGCCAAGAACCAGACCGAGCCACGGTGCCGCTGCAAAATAGCCTTGGGAAGGAACTTGTTTTGGTGGAACGTGTACGTTAAAAAGTAGTTTTAGTTGTGTAACAGAAAACTCTGATTGGACAGATAGTCTAGCTAGCTGTCTCGGTTTACCCTGCAGAGATCTGAGGACCAGGTAACCATAGTCCTCAGAAATTCACCAGAGATTAGATTTACAACACAAAGAAAGCCAAAGGTAACAGATATCTGGCTGAAAAGAGGGATATAAAGGGCTAGAAAGAGGGCACGGGTTGGCACCCTTTAATATGGTGCCCCCTCCAATCCATTGGGCCAGAGTGCTGTCAATCTGACTATTGTGATTTCCTTTGGATCAGAGTACTGTCGCTTCGCTGGCTGTTCTGCCAAACTTCCCAGCCCTTGTCACATGACCAATTAATGTTTCCATGACTACTATCCAAACTTTTGATACCATGGAACCAGCAGTGGTTTTGTTTTTTGTTTTTAAATTGGCAGAGTGAGGGTAAAGAAAACGTGTATTTGATTCGGATCTACAATTAGTTTTAATTTTAAACAAGTGAAACTAATAATAAATGTGATGTTTTATTAAGCAGAATTACATTGTGTTGTCCTATCGAATATCTTCTATATTTCTAAGCAGATTTCTAATGCGGCATTCTGACTGCACAATGTTCTGCAGTTTGGCTGTGGTTGACTCCTCCTGTAAGGTCAATTATTGAAAGTAATATACTAATATAATGAGTAACGTCAATTACTTTTGATACTAAGTAACACTTCCTGAGTAACTTGCCCAACACTGATCGCCAATGGTACCATGTAGGCAGTTAAAAAGTAACGTGTCTTAGAGCCCCACAGAAAGTCTTCTTGCTTTAATGTACTGCTTCTAATCTCTGCCATCACTTTAGCTTGAATCCGTCAACATGCTGCTCAAATAGCAAACAGGAAACCAGACAAAATAAGTTTAAAGCACGATGAGTTATTCCATCCAAGAAGCCCGGCCAGGGACGGACTTCCAGGAAAAACCTGCTGTGACGTTCCTGCTTTTGATCATCACAGCTGATGTCTGGCCAAACACGATCAAAGCGTGTGCTGTATCTCTTAAGACCCACATCGGTGGTGTGGACTTTTTTTGTATATGCCAGCTGGAGAAACGATAACCAGCTTGCCGTGGGCTGCTGTCACTTGGATACGAGGTTTGTTAAAAGGTCGGGCATCTGGAGCAGATTAACGTAAAACTGAAAGCTGTTGCTTCTCATTCACCGGGGCAGTGGGTCAGGAATCAGTGGGTCAGGAATCAGTCTTCTTCGTCTTCAGGGTTGCAGTTGGTATGTCCTAGAGAGCAGAAACTTCACGAGTTTAATCTCAGAATTCTGACTTT
>NC_045737.1:11214253-11234732 GCF_008692095.1 Etheostoma spectabile
TTATGAGTTCTGACTTTATTCTCAGACTTTTGAGAATAAAGTCAGAACTCAAATACATTTTCACCAGTGGCCCTAATCCTCTTCCGTAGACATCATACCAACCCATTATGAGAATCGATTGATTTGTCGGTGAGTTTAGGAACGCTCCACCATCTGAGATTTGCTGACTGGCCACTAAAAGTGTTTCCTGTTATCTCCTCAGATCCTGAAGAAGTCCTGTATCGAGATCCTGGCAGCAGAGCCTTCTAGTATCTGTGCAGGAGGTAAGACAAAGAGGATTTAGAGCCTGTTCATCCACACCAGGCCCCTGAATGCATGACATCCAACAGTAGCACACCTTAGTCGGAAATGATTTAACCCCGGTTTAAACTGGCTTCCTACTGTATGTGTAAAACTAAGAATTGCAAAATCAACTTTGTTTCCTTCTAAATATTTTTTTTGTTTTTTTCTTTGTTAAAAGGTGCAATATGAGTTCCTGCATGGTCACGTCTGTTGACGTTCTAAGTAGATTTAAAACAAAACAGCTCGCCCCTCCCCCCATGCTTTCATAACTGTCAAGACTAACTAACTAAAGCCCGTAAAGCTTTCGCTATTGCCTACGTAAGTGGCCTGATGTTTATACTTGTGCACTGGTGTGTGCGTAGGGCCGACATGTGTGTGTGTGTGTGTGTGTGTGTGTGTGGGAATGAGTGGTAGAGCGAGGGAGAAGTGAGAAAGTGACGGCGATTAACTTTGGAGCGTGTACCAACTTTAGAGTCATAGTGAGAGAAACAAAGTGTCTTCCCTGTGTTTTCTGACCGTGGTGGGAAATCTGCAGCAGGAGAAGTTAACCCTCTCCTTGAGTTCATGTTGTTTACGGAGAAGGAGAACCAGGAAATGAGTGGGGGGGGGGGGAATGCAACGCTACCAAGCCACGGCCGAGCGGCGTGCGTCGCTGCAACGTGTAGTTACATTTTTTGAGAGGTGCTTGTCAGGCTACGGTGTGGGGTCCAGCGTAGACGCAGAGGGGTCTGCCAGGGGTATGCTGTCGATTTGACGCACAACCATAAAAGGCCTTAACTGTCACTAACCCCCACCCGCTCCCCCAACCATCTTGTTGGTGATTGGCTGGAATGTGGTTTGTTGTGTTGTGGTGCGTATCCTGTAGCCTGGAAATCAGAGCCAAATCTGAAGGATTAAGGGTCTGGCATTGAGTAATGAAAGTAGCCCATCTCAAGCGTGCATTTGAAAATCTCACTGCACACAACTGGATAACACTACGACCAATCACAACAACACACTGGTTGACGTATCCAGAGCCCCGTACGCTTAGCTAGCAGCGGAGCTAACTGGTAGATTAAACTGTTGTCGTCTGTTCGGCTCGCGTTTTGGCCCGCCTATTTCAGATACACTGATGTGACTGGTGCAGCTCGCCTCTGGCCCCGCCTACATCAGATACACCAATGGGATTGGTGCAGCTCGCCTCTGGCCCGCCTACATCAGATACACCGATGTGATTGGTGCAGCTCGGCTACAGGGCATAGTTAATGAGCAGCATTACTCGATGCCAGAGTAACTCGCTGAGCAAATTCAAATTGTGTTCTCGTGAGAACTCTGGATTCAAGGGTTCCTGTGTTGTCTGAGACTGGGCTTTCACGGTGTATTAAGGGGACAGGCAGCAAGCGGATCAAGAAGATTCTACGATCTGAGTCAAAACATGAAATTGCGCTGAAACCATGCTGGAACTCATAGTGCACTTTTAGAACTCAATATGTAGAAAAGCATTGACGTGTCAACTCTTCCTTTTACCTTATATTGGGCTTGCATATTTGATGAAGGTAAAAATAAAACATACAGAAAAAAAAAATTATTATTACACCAAATAAGGAAATGTTTTCTTTATATGTTACATAGGCTATATCTGAACAAATATGTACCTAAAAGCCGTACAGACAAAGAAATGTTATTCTAAAAACAGTAGTGATGTTACCTATGTAAACCAAGCTTCCTGTCGCATGTCTTATGAACAAAACTCCTGTAACAGAAATTGCAAATTTCATTTTCTAATGGCATGAGTGTTCTTCAGGTGACGTTTGTGTTTCTCCTCACCTCGCTCAGAGTCCTTCCAAGTGGTGGTGAGGGGCAACGGATTTCTCCACGCCCGCAATGTCGAGAAGGTCCTGTGCAGCTTCCGCATCAACGACACCGTCACTAAGAGTGAGTGCTAAATCGTCGAACTCTTGATTTACTGTGATGAGTGCTTTAACTGAGTACACGCCGAATTTGGATCCCCATTAGCTTTAGCATAAGCTAAAAGCTATTAGTAGTACACGCCGACTCAGAGTCGACCACTCAGTTCATTTATAATAAAAACAGCTGGAATAAACACATGCATGCAGGCAGCCGGGTCTTAATTACAGGTAATTGAGCTTCCCTAAAGTCAAGTACAAAGTCACCCGCACAGCGGGAATCCTCTGTGATCAAACAAAAAGCCATGCTAGTGTAACGGACTCATGTTTTTGGGTTTGTTTTCATCAACACATTGTGTAATTTGACAGGCTGGAAAGGAGCCAGAAACGAGAGATAAAGGGAGAATGAGTACCACACACTAGGCAGACCCTGTCTTTTACTGTCTTCTTACTGGAATAGTAAACAGTCCAATAAAGCATCATGACATGGATGTTTGCCAGCATTTTATCATCAAGGGATTTAAACAGTGGAAGTGTGCAGAATCAGCTCTTTAATGGACTTCACTATAGTTTGTCGTTAAGCAGGCGATGCAGAAAAAAAAAATCAAATATCACGTTATTTTTGACCAAATACATCAATATAGATATTGCGACTTCATAAATAATCACAAATAATGTGGCTACAATAATTAAGTGGGGAAAGGCAAACACTGTAGAACAGCTACTACAGTAAGTTCAAAAAAATGACATCACTTTACTGTAATGCAGTCTTTAAAACCAGGAACACTTGTGAGTCAAATTTAAGACAATATCTAGCCTCATACAAAATATCAATGTTGATATATCGATACACTGTGGCTTGCATAAGTTTACACAACCATGTAAAGTTGATTAAAAAGAGGAATAAAAAAACATCTTTTGGAAATTGAGCTTAATGCCTTAATCAAAAAAAACGTAGGAAAATTCAACCTTTTAAGGACACCAATTTTCTTTGAGAATAAATATTGTAAATAAATAAATGTTCTTCCTTAAAATACAGAGGGAAATAAGTATCCACCCCCCTATGTCCCCCCCTATGGGTGTATACTTATGCCCCCTGTATTTTAGGAAAAACATTAATTATTTACAATACATTATTTATTCTCAAAGAAAAATCGGTGTCCTTAAAAGGTTGGATTTTCCTAATTTTCTTCAATTAAGGCATTAAGATCAATTTCCAAAAGTTGTTTTTTATTCCTCTTCTTAAATCAACTTTAGCATGGGGGTGTAAACTTATTCATGCCACTGTATATTGCCCAGCCAAACTCTCTCTCTCTCTCTCTTCGTGATGCTTTCAGAGAGCATTCTGAGTGTGAGGTGGGTGCAGAGATGGATACAACCAGTCCCCCCCCACCCCCCCACTAGTCTTTTACTGGTGGCTTACTGTAATAGTTGTTAAAACCACTTCCTGCAGGCTGCAGGAGACGCTGGTCTAATTACAAAGCGCTGAGGTGCAAACCAAATGTCTGCTCCTCTGGTAAACAGACGCGTTTCTTCTTTAATCGGTCGGTGCTTCTCCGTGTCTTTATCAGTCAGCTGGAGTTCACCGTCTCCCATCCTTTTCACAAAGGAATGTAATTCCTTTTTTTATAATCTGGAAAATGTCTGCTGTCAGATTTGTTTTGTTGCTTCCATCCAAGTGGTCTGTTTTGGAGTTTAGAAGCATTTGGCAGGATCATCTTTTCTGCTCTCTCGTGTTAATTCTGTATTTAGTGTGCAGGACAGCACTCAAGCAATACTTTTCTATTCCAGATTGACTCTATAATGGTGGTGGTTGCTGGGGGGCTTCTGGGGCTCCTTCGTGTTATTTCCCCTCAGTCTCCCTGATGCGGTTTACGCCAAAGTCCTACCCTATGTACTGTACATTATTTTACAGTTACATCAATTTTTGCCTTTCTTTAGGTGGAGCAGGAGTGAAAATGAGTTACTCTTAACATTTGTTGCTTTCTGTAAGCAGAACGATGAAGACAGCTGAAGAACGATTAGATACCAAATACAGGACGATCATGCTTTTAACCAAATGATGTGCAGATTTCTCAGGCATTATTTTATGAAATGGTATGAAACATAGTGCACATTGCTGCTGTAAATGGAGCACGCCCCTTGACCCGCCTTTAGATTTGGTTTAGAACGTCTGGCTCCGCCCCTGCATTGATTTTTGTAACAAAGTAAAGTCCTCCTAGTGTTAATGAAACAATAACAAGTCCTCAGAATCATAATTGTTTCTGCGTGACACAACATCCAACTTCCTGCAGACAAACAGTGGACATGGAAACGATTTGAGCAAAATGATCTCCTTATGTCAATCCCATTATAATTATAGACTCTTCCTCATTTGATCACTTCTAGATTTGTTTAAACAATCCTCTGAAACTTGTTACTCCACATCAAGGGTAAAACTTTAAATGAAAAGAATTAGGTCAGCTCAGCCGGAGAAATGGTAAAAAAAGGAAAGCAGCAATATGTAACTGCATGTGTTGAGCAGATGAATAGACGTTTGAGTTTGTGTCTCCAGGAAAAAGTAGCTGCAAATACAGTCGGGCGGACTGGGATTTGGCAGGCCCGGGCCGTGAGCTGTCTAATGTTTTGGGGACAGATGTTGCCATGGACTATGTTGAACAGGGTGAATAATGGGATATGGGACACTGAATAAATAGTTCAACATTTTGGGTAACATAGTTATTTGCTTTAATGCCGAGAGTAAGATGGGAAGATTTACACCGCTCTCATGTCTGTGAGCTAAACACAAAACTACAGCATGCAGCTGGTTAGCTTAGCATAGCAAAACGACTGGAAACAGGCTGAAACAGCTGGCTCAGCTTAAGGCAACTGTTGTGAATAATCTTACATTCCATTGTGTGAGAACTTTGAAGAAAGTCGTTCTCATCCATTTTATTTGTATCCTAGTGTGCAACACTGTTTTCCTATCTGTGTGAAGAGACCTTGAGACAATCCTTCCTACCATCCTGACTCTCTTATCTTACGACACCTCAGCTAAATGAATGAATGAAGCGATTGCTAGAGCATGTGTGTAGTCTAGTTTTTTTGTAGTGAGTATGCTGTGATTTTTCCCTCCCAGAGTCATTCTCACCCGTGTCCCAGAGCGACAACACTATAATTCTTTTGTAACGTTACCGTGTATAGCATCAGCCCCGTCTGGCTTAATTTTCCGTAGTTTCTGTAACGTAACCATCTGGGGCAGTCTTACGAAAACAACAACGTAGTTTGCATTGGCGGTCTTTTCATATCTACTTTAGTGATTCACATAAGTCAATGTCATGTTTCCACAGAGAATGGCCGCCAAGCAACTGTGTTGTTGTTGCTGCTGGGTGACTAGCAACCAGGGCCTGAAGTTAAAGTTTTTGATGACTAGGCAATGTGGGAGGTGGATTTAAAAATCCACCTCCCACAGTGGCTAGTGAATACTTAGCCGTGAGATTTTCATGCCATGGGACCTTTAATTTCAAGGCGCTGCTCGCAACACAGACGGGGTCAATTTATGACCAAAACGTTGCGTCTCCTTGTGCTTTTGGAAGTGGGGTAGATGGAAATTCTTGACCTTTCCCAGTGGGTACATGGGGTACGCCTGCGTATCACGTAGGCTACACCACTGATTGTGTATCTCATTCAACCTTCAAGAACATTGATAACTGAACCCTGCATCATGTAACTTGGTTCTCCGAGCGCTCGCCACAGGGGTGAAGCCAGTAGATAGTCTTCAAACCACAAAAACACTCCTGATCGAACTGGTTCCCACCAGTAACAACATCTGCCTACCAGCACCTCTAAAGCTCATGTTACATCTTGTTTGTTCAATCTGAAAAAAACAACAACAACCTGAAATCTAAAATCAGCAATGAGGTTTTTTTCTCACTTTACAGAACAAACAGAGTTGTCACGTTTTGCATTACTGCGTAGCAGGAAGTGAAGTAGCGTCGGATTTGAACCCTAAGCAGTTTCTGTGCCTAAACCTAACCAAACTGCGACCATTCAACATTGTTATCCACGTGTTTAAAACTGTAACGCTGTTACGTTCTGATTTCTGAAGCAGTCCTGTGCGTCGTCTTAGAGGGTAGAGAACAAACGACCGTTATCCTCGTATGTTTTGGAGATCATGTTGTTTAAATAACTTCATAGATTCTTCAACAACTCAAAGATGCTGCTGTTTCCATAATCAACAGCTGAGCTAAGCATATGGCTAACGTTACCATACATCGGTATCAATCTTCTCATTAAACTCTCGGCAAGAAAGCGAATAGGTCAAACAGTCAAACTAATCCTTTAAATGCGATTGTAGCGGAGTCTGATGATTCTGAATACCTAACGTAATGCTGCCGTTTTCCCACAGTCGACTGCTGAGACCACTACAGACCGTCCCAGTGAACAGTCTCTCAGCGATTGTACATCTGTCATCATCTGAAGCAGTAATTCCCATTAACGTAATGGTTGAACTGCGGGCACTTGTTCTGTCTGCACCTCACAGTGAAACATGACCCGTCTCTGGGCTCTGGGGGTAAACAGCCCAATAAAGCATCATGACATGGATGTTTGCCAGCATTTTAACCTCAAGGGATTCAAACAGTGGACGTGTGCTGAATCAGCTCTTTATTGGACTTTACTGTGGTTTAAGAAAGCAATACCGGGAAAAAAAAAATCAAATATCACGATATTTTGGACCAAATACATCAATGTCAATATTGCGGCGATATTGTAGGGTTGACTATTGGTGCTTTCACAACATTAACACAATGAGAGGTTTCGTAAATGATCACCAAAATGAGGCTATAATGATTAAGATGGTAAGGCAAATAATAGAACAGCTAGTAAGTCATTCATAAAATGACCTAATTTTTCTGTAATGCAGTCTTTAAAACCAGGAAACGAGAACACACGTGTGTCATTTCATGATCCATATATGTCGATATATTGCCCTGCCCTACTCTAAGGCCTTTTCGTCATGTTTTCAGAGTGTATTCTGAGTGCGAGTTGAGTGCAGAGATGAACTCTGAGCGAGATCATATCTAGCCTAGTTTGAGACATTTTTGGCATCCGTTGAGCCCCCCCACCCCCCCACCCCCCCACCCCTCCAACCTGCGTGGTGTTCCTGGAGAAGAGCGGTCGCGACCCATGCCTCTGCTTGTGTTGATTTCCTCAGTTCTGGGGTATGCTCTCCTCCTGCCAGGATAAACACACAGGCTCGGGCGATGATGCTCGTTGGAGCCGCGTTCCTAAAGGCCAGCTGGACAAGGCGAGGACCTACAGTAGATTCGCCTGGAAAAACAAAAAAAATACTGTGTTGATGTTGGTGTTCCTCATACATGTCATACAGATGTCTTCAGTTCAGTCTTCTTGTCTCGAAACAATGCTCCTCTCAGACAGTTTGCTATTTGAGTTCCAGTTTAAGATGTGACATGTCAACATACTTATTCAATTACAATGAAGCAATGTGGTATTAAGTCATTAAACTAGTACTGTATCCCGTCATGATGTGGGTAAATCTGGTGACAGGGCTTTATATGTCAGTGAATACTGCTGACTGTTACAAGACTGAAATGTTTCTTAATGACCCCTTTCCCTCCCCTCCTCTAGTGGTGAAGCCTTTGATTGTGGAAGATACATATCTCCTCTGCCCTGCACCAGTTCTCCAAGATGAGGGGATGTAAGTTGAAGTTGAAATATTCTAACACAAATGTGAGGTTTCACATGACACCGTGCACTCTTGTTTTTCTAAGGCACCGCACACAGCCGAGACATTTTTTCTTTTTTGTCTTGTCCAGGGCAGCGAACCTTTATGTCAGTATGAACGAAGGTCTCAGTTTCATCTCCAGTTCGGTCACCATCACCACTGTGGGCTGTGTGAGTACAATTTAATGTACCAGCAATAGCTTAGAAACTAATTACTAATAATTACTTACTAATTACTGTTGGGTAACGGTGCATTTCCAATGTAAACTAAAAAGTCTAATAATGTTTAAATGATGAATTTAGTATTTCAGCAACCGCTGAATCCCAGTATTTAAGTAGCCTACTGATTCCAAACCAAAAGAGCCTCTTTCCCATGTATTAGTGTCAAATATCTTGGAAATTGGTCCAGTATTGAGCGAGAACGCTTTAACTAGCAGCTGTAAAACAGGGCTATGATGTAACCATAGGGCAAGTCATTCATCGTCAGTTTCCATCCACTAAGAGTTCTGTTCTTGCCACCGACAGGTTCAGATTATGAGTGTCTGACAATATTATGGAAAGGATCCCTAAGACATACTTTTTTTTTAAAGATTATTTTTTGGGACAGGACAGGCGAGACATGCAGTAAATTGTCAGAGGTCAGATTCAAACCCTGGACCTTCTGCATAGAGGAATTAATGTACAAATGCTCCGGTTTCCAACTGAGCTAACCTGGCCACAGAGAAAGACCTTTTAGTTAAAGAGTAAGATCCTTTTTGTTTAACATGAAACGGCCCCAAAATCTCCATCACCAAACTCACCAGACTCCAATATAAATCCTCAGTACTTTTAGCGTGTATAGAGACAGCATATTTCCACATGTAAATGGGTGAGTTATGGCTTTATTTGAACCAGACCAGAGTGGTGATTGTTGGAACAGTGGAGAGACGAACCAAGACGACTTTTGGTAGTTTGATTTAGTTTCGGGTCGACTTTGAATTATAGTGTGTTTTACGAGGATATAATTACTGTTTATTTAAATGGAGTCTTGTGGGTTTGGTGATAGAGATTTTTTGGGCTGTTTCATGTTAAACAAAAAGGATCTTGCTCTTTAACAAAAAAATAAAAAAGCTTTCTCTGTAGGGATCCTTTCCATAATGTTGTAACTTAGAATAATAATCAGTCAGTCAGTGGCTAAAAAAACAGCACTTTAAGTGGACGGAAATTCAAGGGGCGCAATTGCACAGTATAACGTTGCATTGTAGCTTGTTTCGTCGCTGCTGGCTGGTCTTGCTAAATACTGAACCAATTTCAAAAAATGTTGTTCTTATCAGTCACTTAGACACAAAAACATATGAAATCCAGGTTGGAAAAAAACCAATAAAGTTACCCTTAAAGCCTAGAGAAATGGTTTAGGTCTTTCCATTGCTCTACATGTTCAGAGAGTCTGTGTCGACGTGTCTGTCTCTGTCACAGTCTGATGGGACCATACTGGCCATAGCTCTGCTCATCCTGATGCTGCTGCTGGTCTTGGCGCTCCTCTGGTGGTTCTGGCCTCTCTGCTGCACTGTGGTGAGATCTCTTAAACACTAGGGCAATAATAACATGCCCACATGCCGCTTCACAGATTCTTCAGCTTCTGGTCTGTTCTTCTTACAATTTAGATGGCTTCAAACACTTTTGGAATGCAGTGATATTGCTGGCAGACAATAAGACGGACAGAAATGTCTTTTCCAGGTCTGTTTTGTCCGGCTAACGCCCCCTAAGGCATCTTATTAACCTTAACAGCATTCCAAAGGGGAGAACATTAGGGTCTATGAGCAGGGGCGGAGCCAGAAGCTCAGCCCAACCCTACGGGGGCCCGGGGGACATGCTTTTTTCCCCCCATTTACAAAGGAGATAAAAGAATTCCTAAAAAACGTGTACATCATTTGGGGAAAACATGATAGTTGCCATGAAAAAGAATCATCCTGTCGAGCCGACATCCTACTTCGTATACTACTGTTCGTCAACTGTCTTCATCGTTCTGAAACCACACAACGCATTCTCATTAACGGGTTCGTATGATGTTGTACAAAAACGTATGCACACCAATTCGTATGCTATCCTATACGACATCAGGCGCTCGCCAGCGGGTCACGTGACGACCGGTCACATGACAGTCAGGGGCCTTCAATTTAGCCGAGAAAAGGTGATCGGCATGCGGTGATGACAGTTCAGTATAAACACAAAAAGGACGTTCTAAAGTTAAGATTAATAAAAAATATATATAAAAATACAAAACATACAATTTTGTCATCACCACCCACCAATGATAAAAAAAATCAAGAAAAAATGACAGTAATTACAATATTCAACATTCAACAAAATAGACAAACCATTAAACATAATTATGTATAAATCCACCTCCAGAAAGTTCAGGTACATTCCCCATTTTCTACTATAGACATCCAATCTGGCAATCTGGTTATATGAAATGTTTTGCGCCAGCCATCTAGATTGACAGCACCCCCCTCAAAGACCGTAGAGCACCCAGGACACAACAGGCTTTTACTGGTTGAAGGTCTTCTTTTTCCCGGGACACGAACTCCTCTAACCCTAACCACCCCCTCCCTCCCCCGCTCCACCCCTGTCTATGAGCCAATAAAGGCGTCCAGCCCTTTAGGATCTCTGGGGCTGTATTCAGGCCGCTGCCAGAAGAGGTCAAGGCCACAGAGGAACGCGTGTTTAAGTAATTATGCTGTTTCCAGAGGTCACGGCGGGTAACCTCCGAGTCTCACCTCTCAATAATGGGGGAGACTCATTTGAATTCCCAGCTGTGTGGAAACAACCCAAAAATAGGCTGTTTTGGGTTGATATCTTTGTTATGAGATTTTCAGAAGCAAGATAACTCACTAAGACTAAAAAAAAAAAGTATTTTTATGGCATTCATCTTCTCTAGATACAGTAAAAAGAGGAAATAACAAACATGCCTGTGCCAGTGCTTGGACTGTAGCCCACCTGCCAACATCACACTATTTCAGCAAGCTCTCATGTAAACAGCCGCTCGCGGTCAAAATCTGTATTTCTCCTTTCAAATGAAGAGCGCAGGGTCTCTCTTTCAGAATCACATCCAATGTTTCCAGCGCTGGAAACAGGAGAGCCGAGAGCTGCCAGAGAGACATGTCAGCTTTTACAACATGGCTGTCCCTCCCTGTTTTCTTCTTCTCTTTCTGTTCTTGTCCATTAAGTTGCAAATTCAAGTCTGTGCAGCAAAGTCTGTTTAGGAAAAAGCGATGCAAGGTTACCATGGGGAATCGTTTCGTGTTCCAGGTTTTGGAAAAGCATGGAGGAAAATCACAAATAGGAATCAGAATGCTTTAATTTGCCAAGTGCATTTCATGTAGAAGGTGCTGCCTTTCTTAAACTAGAATAGAAATACCCTGACAGCTCATGTGGTGACGGGGAAAGAAACAGAGGGTAGGGAGAGTGCAAGACGTAGACTAAACTGTACAGGCTTACAAAACTGCAATCGTGCTGTGTGGCAACTGCACAACATCCTCAAAACGTTAAATTCCATGGAAGACATTGCTTCATACAGAACCTAGACTATAGTGTTTATGAGTTATTCTTCCAGTTCCTCAGCCATGTGTTGTTGTGTAACCATCTTGTTGACACATTGCTGTGACGTGCAAATGAACATTTTAATACATGGGTTGACTTTTGTTGTCTCACAACACCCCCAACATCTCCTCTCATGCAATCTTTTTTTTTCTTCCTCTCCACAGATCATCCATGAACCCCCGCCACCAGCTGCGGACGAGAGTTCGGTAGGAGCCTCGCCGTCTTTCCTCAACCGGTTTCATAGAAGAAAAGCTCATTATTTAAGATTCAGACTTCAGGTCGTACATTCTAAACCTCAATGACCATGCGGCGTCATTCACTCGCATCTTTGCAAATAAAACCCCCTCTGATTTCACTCATTTGGTAATTCATCCAATGTGAGTTAACGCCCTCTTAGAATAACAATGAAATCCCAATACAACGCCTGACTTTTACTGTTTTTTTTCTTCTTGTTCCTCTCTTTTTGTGTGTGTTCCAAAATCACTTCATCTAAAACTCTTTGAACTTCCATGGAATATTTGTGACTAATTGGATCAACAAATTCATGTTATTAAAATACATTTTGGGCTGGCCAATCTCACAGAGCAATGACAGCAAGCTAACGTGCGACTGTGGGTCACATCAGGCTGCTTTTATTTGCACCAATTAAATGAATAATTAGGTCAATCTAAAAAAAAAAGAAAAAAAAGGAAAAGAAAAAAGAAAAGCTGACTCCAAGGCCAACCTTGGCTTCACAGACATCCTTCAGCCTTCATTATGGCTTCCTCTGTCTGACATTCTGGTAGATTATGAGTCAGACTGGGTGTATTAAAGAGCTCCAACATAACACGTTTGGGCGGTGGGCTTTGTAATTTCCTCTGATCTGAGCACCAGCTCACAGGGGACTCAAATAAGGGCTGGGTCTGGAGGGGGGAGGGCAGACAGGGAGGTATTTACTGGTGACCAGTGAAAGGGCAGCAGCTCCTACGTGTTCATTCAGTATGTCTACGTTCATATTAAAAGAGTTAGAGGTTAATTTACCCTTTTATTGTCCCTTAATTGTAGCTACAGCTAGCCTGTCAGATGGCCTATTTAACAAATATATCACAATCAATTCCACCTCCTGTCACTTTCCCACAGGATGATGAAGACTTTGAAGCCCCTAAGAAGAAGTGGCCGACTGTAGACGCCTCCTACTACGGAGGAAGAGGAGTTGGGGGGATCAAAAGGATGGAGGTGAGAGCAAGTCAAACCTCACACTTCCAGAAAGTTCAAATAACACACTGATGTCCACATTAAAGAACTTTTTGTATCTTAAAATAATGTTTCCAAAACCAGTTCAGTGGTTCATCAACTCGTAACAGTGTAAACGGCACTTCTGCATTCCTTTGCGGCTCTCTACCGGCTATAACCGCTCTATGCAAGTTTGCCAGATCGGGTAGCGGATCTGTAGTTCCAATGAGACATAATGGGACAACTCCACTTCCAACCTGTAGGGGGCCGAAGCGGGAAAAGATCCTTAGTGTTGCTTTAAAAAGGTACATCTGTCGGTACCTGATCTGTGACAATCCGCCACGTGCAAGATGTCCGCGCATGCAGACTGTGCCGTGTCGTAAATCCTCGAAACAGGATTATCATCTGCACATGCGCACAGATCGGGTACTGACAACATCTCCGTCTCTCCATACTCTCCGTTATTAGGTCCGCTGGGGTGAGAAAGGCTCCACCGAAGAAGGAGCAAAGCTGGAAAAGGCCAAAAACGCCAAAGTGAAGATGCCTGAACAGGAGTATGTGGAGGCCCCCATGCGGGTTCTCAACAACGGCATGCACAAACCCCTGGGGCCACGCAAGTGGTACTCCCCCATCAAGGTACAGGACCAACACAGACTACGCTTACATGCACATAACGGTCGAAGAAGTCTGCCACCAGTGGAAAACTTAAAAGAAAGAATCCTTTTTATGTCCAGCTGCATGTAAACCAAAATATTAGTGGAAAAAGTAGTAGCCATGTAAACACCTTAGTTGGACATAATATAGTCTTTTATTGTAATAAGGGAAAAAAACGGGATGTAGTTTGTGACAGTTTACGGCCTTTTGCCTGTTTTACGGCTTACGGTCAGCTCTGTGCGTTGCTATGGTTGTCAGGCAACAGTTTGCAGGGCTGCGGTAGAGATGCATGGCCAAAAGAGAAGAAGGAGAAACACAGCTACTTATAACCCTCATGTTGTCCTCGGGTCAAATTGACCCGTTGTCCTATATCAATGTTCTTTTTAATTCCCCAAATTAACATGATTGATTCCACACAACGCTCTTTGCCAAGTACAAATCTCTACTTTTATTGATTTTGGGGCGTCTTATTCAATTTTATAGCATTTGAAAAACAAATGGAAGTGTTTTTGAAATAGTATTGAGTAAAAGTTGACATATTCCAGTCTGTGATTATCCATCAACATCCATTCCTTTAATTTTAGTCAAAATAATCCTGCTGCTTTTCCAACTTAAACATTATAATTTCCTATAAATGTGGTTTATTGACCACAAATTCCAAAAGTAACTGTAAAACTAAAGTTAATAGTGTTGAAAACGTCAAAAAAGTGACAAACATTGAAAAAAGCATCAAAAGTGATGAAAAAAAAAGGACAGAAATGAAAGAAAAAGTTTTAAAAAACATTGATAAAAAGCGTCAACAAAAGTGTTGATTTTCACTTTAACGGGAAGACAACACGAGGGTTTAACATTATGAAAGACTTTGATGTCAACAGGTTTTTGGACATGCCCAAACATCACAACGTGGTAAAAACCTCAACAGATTCCCAATATTCTGTATACATATCCAAAAAATGCTTCTTCAACCCAGAATAATTCCGGCATTTCTTAATTGGAAAATGCTAAATTTGGAAAACGGCCTTATTCTGAATATCCAAGACAGAATATGCTGTTTACATGACCCATATTAAACTCGGATCATTGTCATATTTGGAACAAGGTCAATGTTCGATATTATGTGCATGTAAACAATGTGTTCGGTCGGTCTGCAACTAATAATGGCACAAACAATGATGAGTTTCAAGTGCTCAACACAAGAAAATAAGCATTCATGATTGTTTAATCGTAGCTCTCCTGGGACAAAAGACGTTTTTCAGCTGCTAGCATGTGTACTGCATCCAGTACAACGCCATCTGCTACAAATTACTTCATGTTAATCTGGCTGAGTACACGCAAGTTCTAGCATTATTAAAATGCCCCAGTGAGAGCATGAGATGTGTTAAGGTAATAATGCTTAGGTGACTACTGGCACACGGTCCCAGCACCGTGGGGTTGGGGGAGTCGCTCCGAAGCCTTCAGCGTGGGGGGGGGGTTGATAATAGAAACCAGACTTCTGTTGGACTGACCCCCAGAGAGTAGGGCTGCAGAGCCAGCAGTTTTGTGAGGAAAAACAGCTGAATTTTCTGCTCTTATCCTCAAAGTATTTGCTCTGTATAAAATCTATGAAGAGTCAGTTCACAATGAACTGAAACCGTGTCAGCTCGTCACTGGGAAGTGGCCGTGGATCGGATACCGCTGGTCATTTAGCTGCACCTAGTGGGGAAGGGGGTTTTAGAGTGGCCAAGAGGGACAAATGGATTGACGCCAGAAACCTGATCTTAAGAATAAAAAAAGGTAAGATCGTTGTAATGACTTCAAAGTTTCCTTTCTTCTTTCTTCCCATAGAGCAAACTGGATGCTTTGTGGGTACTTTTAAGAAAAGGCTACGACCGCGTGTCTGTGATGAGACCTCATCCCGGTGACAAGGTAAGAGTAACTCCAAAAAGCTACACAGGTTGGCATAAAAACATCCAATCAGCCTGTGTTTTACTGACGGATATAGGGAGTTGGCGGCGCTTTAGCATTTGGTAAATAATGAGAATCTTTTGTTGAGGGAATGGCCCAGCTGTTTGCAGCAGAGAGGCTCATGGGAAACCTTGCGGTGAATTGGGTATTGGGCTGCAGCGGCTGACTACAGTGCTCTGCAAATGTAATTCCTCAAAGGCCAGCTGTAGCTGGAGTGGTGGGGGGGGGGGGGGGGGGGGGGGGGGGGGGGTTAACAGTGCGATGACCTCTACTGTTGGCAGCTGACGTGTAGTCTGAGACTGTGGGATCTAGGGAAGTGTTGAAAAAATGAGTCTGAGGAAAGTCTGTATATAATAATCCCTCACCCGCAAGAGTTTATGTAATGCTTCATCTTCCCCTGAGTAAGAAATGTCGACCTAAGAGCAGCCATTACCCTCAACGAATGAAAAAGATCTTCAGATTACTTCACTGTCTTGCTGATTGTACTTTTTTTTTTTTTTTTTATAAAAGGGACTGGGATTGCCATCACACAGCTTTCACGGACCGTTCCCCAAAAAGTGAAATACCGACGTTTTTTCCCCACAGCAATCAGTCCCAATATATCCCATGCAGAGAGTAAAGGCTGTAAACATATTGTATGTATATCTTTACAGTCATACCCCTCGGCCCATATTTTCTTAAAAACGGGCCATTTTCAGCGTGTAGATCGCTATTTCGAACGTTATTGTTTCCTGAAGCGAACGGCGACACACGGAGAGGAAGTGACCCGCAGAGCATCAATGTCCTAAAATACTTATTATAGTACTATAGGAATGAATAATATTTATACAGTACTTTTACAACAATAAATACTGTTGTGTTTATAGCTCTATCCTTGCTGTATGTATGTATGTATGTATGTATATGCCCAGATTTTGGGGATGATGCAGGGGATATGCCCCCCCCCCCCCAATATTTAGAAGCGGTAGATTTGTCTCCCTCAAAATATGTGATTGGCTTTGGGAGAGTGTTGCTTTTTTTAATTGACATTTTAGAATATTTTCTTCCTTGAATGATGTGGCTTTTTTTGACCTTTGTGAGTCTTAAAAGTCTAGGAAATTAAGATTATTTTTTTGGGGTCTTTCTCCCTTTATTAGTGACAGTGGATAGACAGGAAAGGGGGGCGAGAGAGAGAGAAAGAGAGATGGGGGATGACTCATAGCAAAGGGCCACAGGTCCGATTTGAACCCAGGCCACTGCAAGACTCAGCCTACATGGGGGGCATGGAGTGTGTGTCACTGAAACTTTTCTAAGGGAGAAGAACCCCCAGAGTCCCCAGTTATAACGTGCTGCACCCAATGTTGAAACAAAACCTACGTCCTTGTATGTATGTATGTACATACTGTATGTATTTACAGTATGTACGTAGGTATTTACAGTATGTATGTATGTATGTATTTACAGTATGTACGTATGTATTTACAGTATGTACGTATGTATTTACAGTATGTATGTACTGTATTTTTGTATATTGTCTGGTTTTGTCTCATTGTGCCCCGCTGGTAAATGAGAGGCGCAGAGCAGCAGCGCTGTCATCCCTTATCCGTCTCCCTGATCCCCTCAGTGCAGCTGCTCCTGGGGTGCAGCTTGTTTCTGGAATATAATATTCTCTCTTGCATGAGCTCACTTCGGTTTGGACAGCGGGAGAGTGGTGGCAGGTTATTTTGTCAGCCTGAGTAGAGAATTCGAATAATTGCCCTTAACTAAACCTGTGACTGAGACATACAGGACCGCATTTATATTATAGGAGGTTTGTTGACATTAAAGCGCGGTCACATAGGTGTGTGTGTGTGTGTGTGGACTATAGGAAAGGCTTCTTTAAGTGAGAGTCACACACACATTACCATCTGCTGTACTCGTCAGTCCATGTGGATTGTAACAGAAAGCAGCAAGGGACATTTTTAAATCTTAGACTTATTCAGCTGTCGAAAAAACAGCATCAGGACTGTAAGAACTTTGCTTTTCTTGAGCGTTTTGTCAGATAAAAAGATTTAGAAAAGCAAAGTTCTGAGAAGGTTTGACCAAAGAGAAATAATGAGAAGCAAACAATTACATTCATTATATACAGCTGTCAACAGGAATGACAAATTAGTAAATCCTATAGAATATTTCAGAAAGTGTCTGACGTCTATAAAGTGGGAGGTCCTGGAGCGTGGGGGGGGGGGGATCCGGCAACTCAAAATGAAGCAAAAATTAAAAAAAATACACTGCCTATGTAGCTTCTCTGACTAAAAAAACCCCTAAACAACACTGTGTGTACATTCATTTCAGAACATGCACTGCATGGGTGCGAAATGTAAAAAGAAAAAAATACACTGCAACAATCGTTTTCACAACCAAGAATTATCCATCTGACTATTAAATTAACCCAAAAAAAAAAAACACACTGGATGAGACAGGGTTAGGGTCTCCACATTCTTGATCGGCGTAAACGATTTTTGAGTGTTAGGGATCCAACTGACCGGCGTATATGAAAAAGTTTACCAAACTTGGTTGTCTTTTTGACATTTTTCCCCTGAGTGAAACGAGGCTAACAGCAATCTTAACCAGCACATGCGCATGTGTCACTTAAAGTGCCCCCCCCCCCCCCCCCCCCCCACCTTCTGTCTCTTACCCTGAAAATTCACCTCAAAATACATCAAAAATGCAAAGACAGATTTTTGTGGAACTTCAATGGGAATAAGACTAATAAGACGAAACACAACTGAACATTACACAAACAGTAATTTATTTACTTACTTTTTTTTTTTAATTATAAAAATACTCTGGCTTGGTTGAAACAAACCCTAATTCACCCATTTCCATGTGGAAATTTCCCGGCTCTATACACACTAAGAGTATTGTTTATTTAAATGGACTTTGGTGAGTTTGGCAATTGTGGTTTCTGGTTAAAAATAAACAAAAATAAAGATTGTTCAAATTAGTTACTTAGACACCAATACATGGCAAAACGGGTCCCCCCCCCCCCCCCCCCCCCCCACGAAATGACCCTTTAAGTGAAACAGAAAACACACCTCAGTTGTTTGTTCATTACAGTATGTTCCTCTGGGCGCCCGGATAGCTCAGTTGGTAGAGCGGGCGCCCATATGTAGAGGTTTACTCCTCAACGCAGCGGGCCCGGTTTCGACTCCGACCTGCGGCCCTTTGCTGCATTTCACCCCCCTCCCCCTCCCCTTTTATGTCTTCAGGTGTCCTGTCAATAAAGGCCTAAAATGCCCAGAAACAGTATGTTCCTCTAAAGTCTGGTCTGTTTTCAAATTTCAGGGCAGGTGCATGAACTTCACCCGCATGAAGTCTCCATCTACTCCCTACCCAGACTACAACCACCACCCATCCCCCATCTACAACCCCCCCAGCAGGAGTCCACCTCCGCCGCAGGGCACGCTCCCACCGAGCCCCCGAGGCCCTCCATCCTCTCCGGCATTCTCCTCCTCCGCTCTTCCACTGCTGCCTCCAACGCCTCCTCCCACGTCGGCCACTCCCTCCCCTCCCATCACGCCTCCCCCTTATACGCCACCTCCCACCCGGGCTCTTCCTCTGACCACGCTGCACATACCCGATCCTCCAGCGCTCCCGCCCAGCCCTCCGCCCTCCGCCTCCCCGACCGGCTCCCTGCCTCCTCTTCCACAGGGACCCCCCCCGGGGAGAGCCCCTCCGCCTGCCCGCCCGCCGCCTCGCCCCGGCCTGTAGAGCTCCGTGAGCGCACCAACTATCAGCACAGGACCATCTTGGATTGTACCCACGAGTGCCTGCGAGCGCCTCGCGCCACTCTCAGTGGCAGACTTGTGAAGTGGAGCAGTGAGGACTCTGTTTTCAGCTATTTGTCTACAGTGACTTTCGTACGCATTTAGCATCGACACTGCAATCACTGACGCTTGAATTACACAGACCATTCTCTACAAATGAGGTCGTGCTGGCCGGCTTAAAAAAAAACAACAACAACAAAAACCATTCAGCCTCCAGCGTCTTCAGAGCTGCTTCCGGCCCCGCTGTCCCCTCCATGCGGACGCGCGATTGGACGAATCATGATCAAATCACACAAAAATGTGCCTGTGTATCATTACAATCTTTTTTTCCGATGAGAGAAACACTCATGTTGCACATTTTCCACAATTAAGATTGATTTAGAAAAAAAGACAATCTGAAGAATAATCAGTTTTTGTACTCTTGAATGTTGAGCAATTGCATGCAATAGTGTTTGAGTTGTTCTTATTATACCATTTCTACCTTGTTTTATACAACATAAATGCATTTTTTAATTTGTATTATTATTGTCGATGATCAAATGATGTCATGCATTGCTGATAAACACATGCACAGGAACCGTATTGAAACAGCAATGCAACGTATCTGAACTTGTTCATGCCGTACCTAACCATCCTAATGGGAGTCACACAGCTGGCCTATTCTTTGTGCACATTAGGGTAAGAAATGAATTGGAACGCTAAATAACTGCATATGCTCTTGTCTATCAATATATGGACAAAAATATGTCAGAGTCAGGGAAACGCTTTGCACACTGTCTTGCTCAATCACCCACGGCCACTAACAAAATGGGTTTAATGTACATAATCATGTTGATGTTACCATGTGCTGTTGGTTATCTGTGGGTGTGCGTCAGAAAGAAAAGACACTAGTCTACTATATTTGTGACAGCCGCTTGGATCTATTTCAACAAAATGATCGGTTTCAAGGCTAATATAAAAGTTCAATGTAGATTAAAGTAAAAGGTTAAAAAAAAAAAAGAAGTTATTGTTACATTATGAGTCTCAGCAGAATGCAGGGCAGATTGCAAATTCATCCATAGCAACCAGGAGGAGTCTTTCACTCAAAGAGTCTTTTATAAATGTCATGACATTTATTTTTTACCAGAACAATGTAGAGAACATGGTTACATTCAAAATGAAAGTAAACAACTGAAGTGTATTAACATCTGACTCTGGTCTTTCTGTAATATTCTTCAAATACAATTATGGTGTTTTTCCACTGCATGGTAAGTCCTCGACTCGCCTCGCCTTTTTTGGGGTTTTCCATTACGAAAAAAAGTCCCTGGTACCTGCTAACAGGTACTTCTAGTACCACCTAAGTCGAGGTACCAAGCGAACTGAGGTGATACCAAAAGGTGCGGTGAAAACCTGCAGACTGCTGATTGGTCG
>NC_045737.1:11234742-11234897 GCF_008692095.1 Etheostoma spectabile
ATCGTCACTAATCACTGTGTCATCATTGCATCATACATAATTATAATTTTTTTTTGCTGCCTCCAGGTTCATTTAAGTCTAATTTGCCTTCTGGCTGTGGCAACACGCCGAGAATCAAAAAATATCTTTGGCGTTCTGTGTGTGTGTCGCGTTAG
>NC_045737.1:11234907-11236441 GCF_008692095.1 Etheostoma spectabile
TTTGCTGCTATGACGACCAGCCACGGCTCGCCTCACGCATGAGGCGGCCAAGTCGAGCAGGTACCATTAATAGAAAAAAAAACGCCATTGACCTGTAAACCAAAGTGATTTACTTCCTGACAATGTGAAAAAAATACCTGCCACTTTCATCACACGCCTGTAAAGACTTACGTGGGTTTACAGTGCTCTTCGTTTGGAAAAGGAGACGCGTTTTCTACACTATGTTAATATGCAACATCCTGTAACAGTCACTTTTATTTTTTTATTTTCCTTTATTTAACTGTAAGTTAGACTGAGGTCTGCACAGTGGACAGTGGCTGTTTGCAAAAAGCACAGAGCAGCTCCCTCCCTCCATGTGATGGGGGGGGGGGGAGAATATGCAGAGCATGGCTAACTTATCCCAGATGTTCATATGTTGCATTATGTCACAAGCACGAATGGAGTGAGCTATCTTGGAAAATATTAGACGCCATCTAATCCTCGTGAAATGGGGACAGACTGCAGGAAAGGTGTCCTGTTGCTAATCGCCTGCGCCCTAATTTGGGGACAGTCGTCATGACTGAGTGGAATAATGAGCTGCAGCTTCTGAATGTCTCAAAGAAAGGGACTTGGATTAAGATTGGAGCTTGACAATATGCCGTGACATAGTCGGGCGGTTTTCAGTGCATTTTCCATGTCAGAGAATACTCAATGCAAGTTGTTTTAAGTCCGTTTCCAGCTTTTGTTTCCACCCTGTCTTAATAAATTCAGCACAGCAGGTGTCTAACATATACTGTACACACATTACATCACAGGTTAATATTACACAGACTTCTCCTGTATGATAAAAACCCAACAATAGGCACTACTGTTATGCTGGGTACAATCTCCTTTTATATTTTTCTTTAGGACGAATGTGGGTGGAGTTCTTAACCAGTATAAACATTAAAACATTAAAATAGATGTTTCTCCAGACTTTACATACAGTAAATGAGGCTAGCTTTGTATTAAATGGGTAACTACTATTACTTTTTCAACCTGACTGTTTTTTTTTTTCAACCTGGACAACCTATTTTCTTATGTTTCTGTGTCTAAGTGACTGATGGGAACAACAATCTTTGACGTTGGTCCAGTGTGGCAAAACAAGCAGCATTGTAAGTTAATAGGACAATTGTCCAGTTTGTATTTACCTTCACAAATGTGCTTGGCTTTCCACTGACAGGCTCAGATTATTATTCATGGTGTCTGACAACATTATGGAAAGGATTTCTAAAGAGGTCGACCTTTAAAACCTCTGAGGCCTTTCTGTTTAAAACCACATACAGCTCTGAAGTTGCTAGCGCTAAACCCACCAGACTCCATTTAAAAAAACAATACTTTAGGGGTGTATAGAGCAGACATATTTACACATGTAAATCGGTAACTATGGGCTTATTTCAACCAAAACTAGAGTTGTGGTGGTTGGATAAGCGAAAAGACAACCCAGTACGGCTTTTCATAGTTTTATTTTGTTTCTGTCAACTTTGAATAAAGTGTGTTTTACGATGCTAAAATT
>NC_045737.1:11236451-11236949 GCF_008692095.1 Etheostoma spectabile
TACATGGAGTCTGGTGGGTTTAGCGATTGCAATTACGTGGATGTTTTTATGTTTAAAAAAACATCTTACTATTTAACAGAAAGGTCGACCTCCTTAAAATCCTTTCCATAATGTTGTCAGATACTTAGAATATTAATCTGCACCTGTCAGTGGCAAAACAAGTACTTTTATGAAGGAAAATACTAACTGGACATTTTCCCCTTTTAACTCACAGTGAAGCTTGTTTCGCCGCTGCTAACGGCAGCAATCTCGCTTAATACTACACCAATGTCAAAGATTGTCATCTAGCAGTCACTTAGACACAAAAACATAGGAAAACAGGGTTCAGGTGTGGAAAACCGGAAGTCATCCCTTGAGAGTCCTATATTGTAAAAAGGGAGATTTCTGTGTCTTTTTTTAATGCAAAACCAGGTTGATGTGCAGTATAAAAACTGTGAAAGTAACAAAACGCTTAATCCACGGAGAAATGCACACAGCCAGTTTTCTAGAAACTGTGCC
>NC_045737.1:11236959-11237182 GCF_008692095.1 Etheostoma spectabile
ACGTCATGACTACACTTTAATGTCAGGGCGTGATCTGGAAAAACCTGATACTATTGTTATGTCTAGGGAGCTTCCAGAGTGTTGGCAGGCCATGCAGATGAAACTAGAGATAAACACTCAGCTGGCAGACTACAGGTGAAAGGAGTAGGCCGACCTGTCGGGAAAACATTAAAGTGCTCATATTATGCTCATTTTCATGTTCATAATTGTATTTAGAAGTTAT
>NC_045737.1:11237192-11245002 GCF_008692095.1 Etheostoma spectabile
GTTTACATGGTTTAATTTTCAAAAACACCAGATTTTTGTTGTACTGCACATTGCAGCAGCTCCTCTTGTCACCCTGTGTGTTGAGCTCTCTGTTTTAGTTCCATCTTTGTTGGGAGTCGCACATGCGCCAGTAGCGAGGTTAAGGACTATAGCCAGTCAGAAGCAGAGTATGAGGCCCTGACGTACCTAGGTAAGGACTACTAGCCAGTCAGAAAGAGTATGAGGCCCTGACAGTACCTAGGTAGGACTACTAGCCAGTCAGAAGCAGAGTATGAGGGCCCTGACAGTACCTAGGTAAGGACTACTAGCCAGTCAGGAGCAGAGTATGAGGCCCTGACAGCTACTAAGGACTAATAGCCAGTCAGAAGCAGAGTATGAGGCCCTGACCGTACCTAGGTAGACTACTAGCCAGTCAGAAGCAGAGTATGAGGCCCTGACAGTACCTAGGTAAGGACTACTAGCCAGTCAGAAGCAGAGTAGGAGGCCCTGACAGGTCCTAGGTAAGGAACTACTAGCCAGTCAGAAGCAGAGTATGAGGCCCTGACAGTACCTAGGTAAGGACTACTAGCAGTCAGAAGCAGAGTATGAGGCCGACAGTAACTAGGTAAGACTACTAGCCAGTCAGAAGCAGAGTATGAGGCCCTGACGTACTAGGTAAGGACACTCTAGCCAGCAGGAGCAGAGTATGAGGGCCCTGACAGTACCTAGGTAAGGACTATAGCCAGTCAGGAGCAGAGTATGAGGGCCCTGACAGTACTAGGTAAGGACTACTAGCCAGTCAGGAGCAGAGTATGAGGCCGGTCACCACGGAAGAAAGTTGGACTACTAGCTGTTTGGAGCAGTTTGTGAACAGTGTTTTCTGTTGGAGATGGTAAGTCCCCGGAGGAAGGGGGGGGGGGGACTATGGGCTTTTTCAGTTTGTAAACCTATAACATTCACAAAAAAAGATATATTACACAATAAAGGAAAAGTAAAAAGCATAATATGAGCACTTTAACACAACTTAATGGGGGAAACTACTACAGCTCTGTGATGCAGGAACCACACCCAACTCAGCCTGGCGCACCGATAGGAAAGACTGTGCCGTGACAATATATAGGTAGAAAGTTCCACTACAGTGCTGTTACAGTCAATCCCCGGCTGCAATGACGATGCAGAGACCCCGAGAAAGCAAATGCTTTAGGTTGTGGGCGTCCAGTGGTTTTAACAGAGTAACCTAACTGCCTATTGCCAGTAGCAAGTGAACAAGTTCAGGTCAAGCAGGCCTATGTTTTTGAGCTGTTGTGCAAACTGTAGCGAGGAAAGTAATGTGTAATCGAAGAGCTTTGGGGTGTGCTTGGTTATTGTGGCCTCCATGTTTTCACACACACCTGATGCGCTGGGCTACACCCGACAGCTGGAGGCAGTAATGCAACAAGTCGTAATGACAAACGCCGATATAAATGTAAATGTGCTGTATTTATATAGCGCTTTTCTAGTCTTAACGACTACTCAAAGCGCTTTTACATCATACATTCACCACACACACACATTCTTACACTGTGGCCGGGGCTGCCGTACAAGGTGCCACCTGCTCATCAGATATACACTCACACACATTCACACTCCGATGCGCAGCACCGGGGGCAACTCGGGGTTCAGTGTCTTGCCCAAGGACACTTCAACATGGGACTGCAGGGCCAGGGATTGAACCCCCAACCTTCCGATTGGCAGGCAACCGCTCTACCACTGAGCCACAGCCCCCCCTTTATAACAGTAAAGAAGAACACGCATCCCGACCATGTGGACGCTGGATGTTGGAATAAAGGTGGCATGGACGGATGTTGGCTCAGTGAGACACCCCATCGTTGGTTTTATTCGTTACACCTGTGTTTTCCCTGTGGCGCCAGGTCAAAAAAAAAGAATTAAGGTCACAGAGGTGAAAACACCTGATAATAGTTACCCAATCCCTGAGACTGCATAAAGCAGCTGGGATTAGAGAGGACATGCTGTTGAGGGACTTGACTGCAACACTGAGGTAGTTACCTGAAATGTTCTAGACGGTTCTCTCTCTCTCTGGATTTAAGACTACCCACAATGCTCCTTGCGGTTGCCGCATGGCGGCTGTGTCTGAGAGCTGCGGCTGTCTTCTATCTTCACTCTTTAGCCACGCTTGAAGCCATTTTTGTGTTCAGTCAGTGCAATGATATCCTCCTGAGAATGGCGCTCGCTTTCACCAACATTTTATCTTTTTACTTTTTAATCCTGCTGAGGCTAAACGCATTCCTCGGGGTGACGCTGGCAGGTGTGCTGTTCTCGCGAGAAGAACTGGAGCAACAACAACGCCGACGCTCAATGTGCTCCACCTGGGCTTCATCACGGACCGCCGGAAACAGCTGCTCTCCTCTGAGTAGTTGTGTAGTTGGAGAAGACATGCCTGCTGTGACGTGGTTGAAGTCAGCGCTGCGTGCCGTGCCTGCGCTCTGTCGCTGTTCCCGGGCTGTTTGTATGAACATTTTAGCCCTGTTGAGTCACTGCTGTACCTTCACACCCAGCGGCTCTGCCGTTATGACTGTATGCGAGTTCATCCGCCCATTACTGGCCACCTTACACACGGCGACCGCTTACTCCACGCCGGTACTCTGGGATCTGTCGTCACTCGAAAGCAGCCCCTGAATGTCACCTGCAGGCTACCCGGACTCTGTATATAATGTACATAAAAACAATTAAAGTTAAGTATAAGTTCTGTGTGTTTATAACTGAATTTTTACTGCCTTTATGTATTACTTTAATAAAATGTGACATAATTGAGTCTCGCGACGAGAATTGTGCTTTCTCATTTCCCGGCTTTCTTTGTAGCTGGGTATCTTTTTATATGGTCTAAAAAATATGAATAAAGATGGTGACCGTGAGATACTTGCTACAGTTGCATTTCTATTAGTGATAAAACTGCAAGAAGGTTTTATTTCTGATTCTCTTTGCTCTAACGACACTGCTACTCTAGCATAGCTTGGTGGGCGCGCGTTAAAGGAGCATACCGGTCGATTTCAACACGTAGCTAGCTCTATTTGGAGGTCTGTCAGAGGAAAAATACACTACACTGTCAACCTCCTAACGTTAGCACTAAACAGGGCAAGTTTGTATGTACATGTATTTAGCCTCTTAACATGTTCAAAATGTCATTACAAGTGCCTACCCACATTCAGCGACTACTTCCGAGTGAACACACTGAATCTGACTGCAAAAGATGTGACAAATGCTTGAAAGTTGTGCAAATTCAGCTGTTTAGTGGCGATACTGCCAGGAGTGCTAAGGGACCGTCTACAAACCACACCCAAAAGAGAAATTTTCAAAATAAGCATATGCTTATTTAAAGTGTAAGAAGTTATTACTGAGGTAAGTTTGGAGACACTACCTTATTTAAGCATTAAATTAATGGTCTACATATTTTTCTCGTGTTTGTAGGTGTTCCCTAAGATCTCTAACTGCATGTCAACCATCAATTATTTTTATTTATATATATATAAACACAGTCTATGCTCTCAACACCAGAACTAAACAGCGCTGAATTAACACAGCTTTAATGCATTTCCTTATCTCCATATCTACTGCAGTCAGATTCACTGTTCCCTCGGAAGGAATACCTTCACATGGCTCGGCACTTTTAATGACATTCTGAACCGGTTTAGAACTTGCCCTGTTTAAGCCTGTTGGATGCCAACACTAGCAGGAGGATAACACGGTGTAGACAGCACCAACTGTTCATTTTCTCTCCGACAGCGCTCCAAATTCACAAACACAGCTACGTTTTGGAATTGACCGGAATTCTCCTTTACGCCTACGCTCTAAACTTCATTTTGACCAGTTGACAGTTATTAACTCCGATAAGAATAGATGCATGTAATTTAATGTTACAACTAGTCTCGCTTTGCCAGACCCTCCTGTCACAACTAGGGATGTAACGGTATGAAAATGTAATCTCAAGGTTACAGTGACCATGGAAATCACATTTTTCTTTTTGATATTGTGATATTAAGTGTTCAATGCATTTAGCAATTGTTTTCCTGCATGTTCTGCAGACAGTACAACCAACTGTCCTCCACATATTCTTATAACCAAAATATGCCCGTGCATCAGATTTAGTCCTCTTAGAGGGCTGATAAACATCCTGAGCGCTGTAGTCTCCTTCCCCCATGATTCCAACTTCAAGAAACGCAAGTTTGAAGCTACAGTGCACCTGCGCGGCAACATCAGGAGACTCGGATGAAGCTGAGAAGGATTTAACACTTTTTCCTCACCGTGGTAAACCAATGATATTTTAAATGCAAAATAGTTAAACATTTTTATTGTGGTTTACTGTTACACCGGTAATCTTTACATCCGTAGTTACAACTAATTGCTATAACTAAGCACAATATTTGGCATGTTATCTCAGGATGAATGACAAGCATGCACACCCTGAACAGTTTCTCCGAATGAGCTTGGACGCTTAACAGGGGAAGTTCTTTGCCACTTTATTGCATCGGTTCCACTAATAAATAGTGCCCCCCCCCTTCCTCACTGACCCAACAGATGTTACTAGGACTTAGTGCAGCGTCCTTCATTGCTTCCAGTTCAGAAATCAAAATACGCTAACAGCATGTACGTGGGTTACAAAAAGTACCTGTAACAACATTATCCAGTTTTTAATTTAAACCCGTTCACTGGCTCATGAGAAGCTCAATGTTAGGAGGAAAAAAAAAAAAAAGTTAAGTTAAGGCTTGATTGCAAAAGCAAGATAAATATGTAACCTAAAATAAGTGATGGACTTAAAAAAAAGTTCAGCTCCCAATTCTTCTCTACATAACTGCATGTGTAGGTCACTCTTTCCTTGGCGTTTGAAACAGACATTTGGGATCAGACACACACAGTTGGCATCTGACTTTCTATCTAAATAGACATCTGCAGTGTGACATATTGCCATGAAACTATATTTTCCGTCTGTAGGACTCGAAGCATCTTCACACCACACAATCTAACAGCATCAGTACACGTTTGGCTACAATTTACAGTAGGATAAACATATAAAATACATACGTTTTGTTTACAAATGTAACCACAAGCCGTTGTAGAGATTTTTGGTTTGACAGGACATTTCAAATGACAGTAACATTCACATTTCAAACCAGAGAGTAACTTCAATAAACCTACAATTCCTTTTAAAAAAAGAGAAAAAAAAGACAATGAAATGTAACTAAAAGGAAAGAATAGCTACAAATGGTCCCAATATTGCAGTAGTCGTGGCGGCAAGGTGTGGGCTGGCAACTGGGCGCAACTTCTATTTTAGGTTAGTGACTTCATCTGATTAGTATAACATCAGTTAATAGTTTAAATGTGAACGAGACCAGCAGAAGAATCAAACATTAAATAATAGCTTTAAAGTAAGAGTATAATGTACAGAGACGAGGTAAAGCAGAAAAAGTGTATGGTAGCTCAAGTCTCATTCGTGTTAACGGAGCCCATAAAACAGATTTTGAAATTCTAAACACTAGGAGTTTACACAAGAACACGCTTTGTAACAGACGCAAGAAGAGTTTTTACACAGCAGTGTATTCGCGAGCGTTTCTGTGATCTAACTTGTGATGTTGCTCCTGCAGTAAACTGTCCTCAGAAGAAAGTCCAAGAGAGAAACTGGCAAACTGCGCTGCAATTAACATAGAAGCGATGACCCGTGGCTTGGAATGATTTAAGATTGTCGATTACTTTCAACTGTAGAGTAAAAGACGCTTCAAACGATTAGCTGCCAAAGAAAAAAAATTATCCAAACTACACTACAAATCATTGCACTAAAAAAGCCAGTGAGGTCTTTAAAACCCAACTTCTGACAGTCAATATTTAAACAGCAGCTCCCAGTGAGACCAATCAGCACAGATAAACATTTCTCACAAGTTCTGAGAACGTGAATAAACCTAAACGGTCACGGTTAGTTGCTCCAGCTTCACAAACCCGGAGCGTGATGAAGATCTGTCCGTGCCAGGCCAGACCTCGCCACCACGGGCAAAACCGCTTCTCTGACAATCATACAACAACGATGGCAAAAGGTTTCTGGGGAAATAGACAGTGAGATACAGATAATAAGCTACAGTGAGATACACAACTGTTGAGTAAAGATTGCATTGAAGAAAAAAAAAAAAAAAAGCCCTGACACGGGACACAAACGGGACGTTGTTTTCTCTTGGTTTCTGCATTCAGACGCTCCCCCGCCGTCTGTGTGCATTCGAATGTGCGTCCGCCGGGCTTTTGTTGTTCGATGATGAATGGTAAGGTTCACTCTACGGTCACAGACTTGGCCAGGTTTCTTGGACAGTCCACCTGTATTTAAATAGAAAAGGCCATTTACTACATGACAAAGACGCTTCTGCTGTTGACTAAATGAAACTGTCCAACTATCAAGTACAATTTACCAAAATCCTAACAAAGAGACACTTTAATGCCCGTGATTGACAGCAGTGCTCTTCTTTCCAAATCCTCGGTCAGAACGCGCCTCATCACTCAGACTTCAGATACTTGGACATACTTGAAAAAAGAAAAGGGGAAAAAAAAAGAAAAGAAAAATGGAGTGTGGGCGTGCTACAGAGCAGTGTGCACATCAACGTTTGCTTTCTCCGTCAGAACAGCAGCGCAATTTGGCCGGGTTATGAATAGTTGGTGCAGCCCAGTTGTTTTTAAATCAATGCCATGTCTCTGTAGTGAAGTGCTCTAAAAGCAGCATCAACACCGGCTATGTTTACACGCTCTTACTTCAGTTAACTGTTTACCTAGACCTTTGACATCCTGCATTACAGCTAAGCCAGTGAAGTATACACAAAAAGGTACATAATGATACACATAACACTAATAGTTCTTTTGCCAACAGGGTTTTCACTACAGTTAAAAATACACCAATGACAGGTTTAAATGTGTGCACACATTCAGGTGTTTACGTGTAATTAATTGTGCTGTTTTTAAGGTGGCAGATAAATTTGATATCACGTTTAACACAGTGATCTAAGTTAGGACGTTTACATGCTTCGACTCAAAACAGGGTTACTTAATTGAGTGAGTAAGCAACACTGTAGGGGTGGACAAAATAATCTGATTCTTAGATGTATCGTGATTCTCTCTAGAACATTTCGACACCTGATTCTGATAAGTTAATAGTGCTGAAGGAGGATCTGGCTAGTCCACACAGCATTCGGGGATGGGAGGAAAACGTGCTCTGGTTTAACGGCATTTCTTTAAACCAATCAGAGCAGTCATCGGCTGTGCTAAACTGCACAGAGCCGCTGCAAAATTGCAAGAGAAAACTGATTGGACAGATAGTCTAGGTAGCTGTCTCAATTTACCCTGCAGAGATCTGAGGAGCAGTTACCAATAAATAGTCCTCACAAATCCACCAAATTTAAAATTCCAACACAAAGAAAGCGGAAGGAAACGTAAAAATACATGCATCCGGCGAAGTTTCCTGCAGCACCGGAGCAATCCCAAAAGTGGAATGCGAAGGATATAGACTACCCTTTAAGTGACAGATGAGGTAATAAATCTCATCTGGTAAAACAGTCAGGATCCTCAGACACTGCTCAACCTTGAAGGGACAGTACTCACGTCGAAACCTCGGAGGACAGCCAGGTGGAAGGACAGCAGCTGCAGCGGGATGACGCTCAGGACGCCCTGCAGGCAGTCCACACAGTGAGGCACTTTGATGGTGCGGCTGGAGCACTTGGCGGTCTCGTAATCGTCCTTGTCACAGATCACGATGGGGCGGCCCTGTGGATCAAACAAAGCAAATCCTCGGTCAGTGTAATACCTTTGC
>NC_045737.1:11245012-11265096 GCF_008692095.1 Etheostoma spectabile
CAACCCCCCTTTCTCAGTTGATTTTTCCCCCAACTCTTAAACTGGCATCTGCTGCAGATTACCAACAGCCATGATGTCACGCTGAAGCGACCCCTCCCTTGTATTTATTGAGGTGAAGGATCACAGGTGTGGCGCGGACAGGGCTGTGGAAATTAACATGCAACATGTACCGCGCTAATCAAGTGTTCAGGGAGTCAGTTTAAATACAGAGTTGTAGATTCTTCAGATGTTCTGAATCACAAGAACGGTAAAGCTTTATCGATTAGTTGTCAACTTTTAAATTAACCGCCAACTATTTTGACAATTGATTAGTCAGTTTGAGTAATTTTGTCAAGCCAAAAAGTAAAAATTCTGATTCCAGCTCTTTAACTGTGAGAATTTTCTAGTCTCGTCTCTCCTCTGTGACAGTGGACTGATTATTTTTGAGTTGTGGACAAAACAAGACATTTGGGGGACGTCATCTTGGGTTTTTGGGAAACACTGATTTTCGTATTTTATTTTATAGATCAAACAACTAATAAAGAAAATAACCAGATTTATCGACTATGAAAGTTATCGTTAGTTGCAGCCCTAAATAATGCCACAGAAAAACAACAACTTGCATGTAAAATCAGAATTGACATGTAATGAGTAAGTCAGTTTCCATTACTCGTTGACTTTTGATGTTGTACATTTGTAAGGCATCAAAATATTAGTTTTGGATGTGTAATAGAGTGTTTCATGGGCATTTTAGTGAGTGAATAAACAATCTGCAGGGTCAATTGTGCTGCAAAAGGATATTTAAGACTGGATAATTTCACTTTCACCCACTAAATATATCAGCCTTTTGTCAACATTCATATTCATTTGATATGTATGTAGGGCTGGGCAATATATCGATATTATATCGATGTTGTGATATGAGACTAGATATCATCGTAGATTTTGGATATCATAATATGACATAATGTAGTCTTTTCCTGGTTTTAAAGGCTGCTTGACAGTAAAGTGATGTACTTCTCTGAACTTACCAGACTGTTCTAGCTGTTGTATTACTTGTCTTTATCCACTTAGTCATTATATCCACATTAAATGATTATTTATCTAAAATCTAAGTGTGAAGATATTTTGTTAAAGCACCAATCGTCAACCCCTAGAATATCACTGAGTTATTTGGTCAAGAATATCGTGAAAACTGATTTTCTCCCTATTGCCCAGCCTTATATGTATGAATGATTGTATGGTTCTTACCTGGCGGGCGACAATTTGCTGCAGTGCGTTCTGACATTTGGTGTAGGTGTGGTCTCTCATGATGATCATGATGACCGGCATGAGTTTATCCACCAGGGCCAGGGGGCCGTGTTTCAGCTCTCCAGCCAGGATGCCTTCTGAATGCATGTATGTTATCTCCTTAATTTTCTACACAGGATAAAAAAAAAAAAACACAGGTTAGGAAAGTCTTAGTCTTGTGTTGGCGGACCTTCCTCGCAGTGCTGCGAGGGAGGGTCTGGCTAGTCCACAAAGCATTGCGGGATGGGAGAAAAACGTGCAATGGTTTAAAGTTTAGATCAGGCCCAAATCCATCAAACCCGAGCATGTTGTGTCCAAGCTCGGCCTGACACATCCAACTGTAATTATGAGCCCAATTTAAACCAGACAACTGTTTTTATCTTAATAAATAACGCAACAAGGACAAAACATGTAAACCGCGTTGTTTGTTTATTTCGAATGGATCGCAAATGAATGAAATGAAAAAAAATGAACAACTCGACCCTAGCTCCCTCTCTCAGCCGAAGAGTGTGGCTAACCAATCAAGGCAGCAACATAATTAAAGCCCTGGAACCAGATTGGAGACTTTCTTGTCTCTATCCACTAATTAATACTGTCCTTCGACACGGTCTGCATGCCGACACACTGGCCGCACTATAGCTATGGGAGAAGCTGGAGAGGCAGAGCTTTCTCCCCAATTATGCTAATAATGTCAGGATTAAAAAAACAAAAGACAAATGCTTGATCAAAGCCCCGGCCCAAGGGTAGTGGCGGAAAATATCAGCCAGACCTGGCCCGTGGGTTTTAGTCATGCAACAGAAAACTCTGATTGGACAAACAGTCTAGCTAGCGGTCCGGTTTACCCTGCAGAGATCTGAGAACCAGGTAACCATCGTTCTCAGAAATCCTTTAATTCTGATTTTAACGCTATAAAGACCGTGCTTGCGTCACTCCCTTACCCCTCCTACCAGTTCCTGTGGCCACTTGGCCAGTGCAAATGCAAAACTGGTTTTGGGGAAGAGTAGTTAGAACTGCTTAGAAGTGGACTACATTCCTGTAACTACTTGGTCGGAAAGCAGCTATTGTGTTGTCTCTGACATACCCCTGTCTGCTGTTTATGTGTTAATGTGTACATTTTCAATGTTGTTGGTTTGTAGACTGCTCAAAACCAAATTGCCCTTTGAGATAAACCTCCTTGCAAGCTGGTAATACTTTTCTAAAGCTCTCCAGAGAGACATGGCAATAAATAGACAAAGTATTTTCAATTCTTTTTCTAATACTGTACATAGGAAGGGAAATAAAGAAAGAAATTCAGACATAGTTGGCAATAAAAGAAGGCTGTACTTGCTCACCAGTGCTCCTTCCAGGCAGGTAGCATAATGGTAGCCTCTGCCCATGATCAGGACACTTTTCTGCTGGTACAGCTCTTCTGCCAACTTCTGGATCTCATCATCCAAACTGAGGACCTCCTTGATCAGATCTAACACAGACATAACAGGAAAACAGATGTGATTGATGATTTTCTTGAAAAGAAAATAAGAAGCGGAAAAAAATAAAAATAAATTGTTGGGCAGGCAGCGGCAGAGTGGCCAGGCATTCCTCAGTTTACGATTAGGGACACGCCGCCATATGCTTCAGATCTAGAGGAGCATGTGAGACCCTACAGGTCTCATCACTTGGCTTCCTCTTCTAAGAAGATTGTTCGAACCAACAACCAAAATTAAAACAGGCTTTGGATGTACTTGATCTTTGCTCTGAGAGCTTGTTTTCCCATCTCTATAAATTTTAAATCACACAATCACAATTTCCCTGGCTGAACCGTGATACTCGTGGCTTGATTTACCTGGAAGCACTCTTAGGCCCTGGATTATCTCTCGGCGTCGGGGCTGCATGGAAATCCTGTCATCGCACATCAAGAGTGCAAACATGATCAGGGCCACAAACTGGCTGGTGTAGGCCTGCAGAGCACAAAGTCAGGAAAAACAAAGCGTAATGTTAGCAAATCATTATAGTGCAACTGCTGAAACACATGTTCATAGTTCATAGTTTTTCCTCATCTACAGATTCATTGAGAAAACCGATGCCCCGTGCATGAATGTAGATAAATACTACTGGAAAACATTGGTTGTTGTGATACAGAAAAAGTACTATACCTATTAGTAATCAGTTCACATCTCAATATTAGGGCTGCAACTAATGATTATTTTGTTTGTCAATTAATCAATTAGTTGTTTCGTTTATGAAACGTCAGAAAATTGTGAAAAAGCGCAACCCAAAGCCCAAGATGACGTCCTCATATGTCTTCTTTTGTCCACAAATTAAAGATATTTAGTTTACAGTCACGGAGGAGTAAAGAAAGTACATAAATATTTACACCTAAGAAGCTGGAATCAGAGAATCCTTCCTCTTTTTCATAAAAAAATAACACAGATTATCAAAATAGTTGACGATTAATTTAATAGTCAAACTAAATAAATTAATCTTTGCAACTGTACTCAGTATTGAACACAAAGAGCAGGACCATATCCTGATTTGAGCCTCTCTTTTCAGTACAGTTACTTGAGTCCGTGCGTCTTCTCTCCCTGTTTTGATGGTGGGCTCTGTCTCCAGATAATAATCAGCACCAGATGACAAATGGAAGGAGAGGTGGATTTTAGGACACGCAAAGCAGCACTAAACTGCATGAAGTTGAGCTCATTCAAGCTAGTCCTGCTCATCCTGGAAAACTTGGTGAACACACATCACACCAGAGAGTCCACCCTCTGATCATTCTGGAAATGACGGCGATCAAACAACCTCAGCACAACGGAGACTCCATGCGTGTAGTCATTTCTGCCCACTCTCTCGGTTCCTTCATCTCCGAGCACGTCTGGAAGCCTTCCATGCCCATTTGGGAGACTTAAACTGTGCTGGAGGGAAGCCAAGTCATTTCACGGGACCCTCCAGACTCAGTTGCTAGTGTGTAGGGTCAAGAAAATAGCCGTAAAACCTTTACACAGTTTTATTTCCCCACTGACAGCATGCTAGCCACAGTTCCTCAGAACTCTGAGTCTGTGCTGGCGGGTCAGATGTGGCAACCTATTAAACAATAGTACTATTAACATAGTAAACAAACTGTAGAGTTTTTCTGTGTTCTTATCACTAACGTAGTGTTTTCTATGCATAACATGCCAACTGTTACCCTGCAAAGACCTAACCCTTACATACAGCTGAAACACTGCCAGATTCCTCTCAGAGAGACACAGTTATGGACGAGTAAATTCCTAATGGATACAGCAACATAATTCATAAATTCATCTTCCACCATTTAGTCAGTTGACCTGCCAGAAGGATTCGCCTTTAGATAGCATCAAAGTATTTTGTCTCCACCTAATCAATAAATATTGGATATGATCATAGAAATTGAAAGAAAAGAAAAGAAAAAAAAAACAGTTCACAAATCCACAAATCAAATTGGCATGAGACAGACAAAATAGAGGCCAAGTAGATGAATTTGGGGCCACTAAGCAGTTGGGTATGATTCGTATTCTCCTGTAATTTCACAAGTTTGGTTGCAGCAGTTGGTTGAGATGGGTGTGGGTGTGTGGCCCAGGCAGCTAAGTGGTAAATGATGGCGTCTCTGAGGCTCTGGAGCAGCACAAGAGTCCCTGAGCCAAGCCCAAGGGCTGGACCAGAGAGGGACCAGCTCCGCTCGCTCGCCTCACTAGCTGGGGCCGGGGCTCCACTACTTCTCTGCTCTGTGCAAGCTGGCAAATCCTTTTGGTTTTGAGAAGGGGGTGGGTGGAGAGGCAGAAAACCAAATGTCCTAGCTTTACGTAAGAATAGAGATGAGAATCTCAGGCTTCCTCAACTCCCCGAGGGTTCAGAGCGGAGGAAAATGTCAGCTTCCAAGAGGCGGGACCAGACTAATAACAGAGTTTCATCTGGGTTTTATTCAGTGTCAGTGGGCGGTAAGTTCATTTATGAGATGATGCAACAAACTGGTATACAGTTTCCTTAAACTGTATAAAAAGGTCTGTTCACCCCAAATATAAGTTTCTTTTAACCCGGGTGCAATGTGTCCGTGGTACACCACTAAACTCAGAAGAACTGGTAATGTGCATATAAAATCTGTGCTAGCGGTTTGCATCCACTTGAATTGTCACCAACTGGTTCTGTCTGAATGTACAGTGTCCGCAGTATGACAATTGGCAGGTGTACAGTATGTCAATTCAATACTGTATGAGCTTTTTTGCATGAAAACTGATTAACAAACTTGTTGCCAATTCATTTTAAGTTTGCACGCACGCACGCACTTTCAGCCAAGGGAGTAATTCATTAGGATTTTCTGGCAGGAAAATAAGTTTCTTTGCATTTTGTGCGTCCGAACCCTTTGTCTGAAAAAAAAGGTTGTAGATGTAATTACTGTAGACATTTCACATATATTGCAGCTTGTTGGAATACATAAAACCAGGCTCACCTTGGTGCTGGCTACTCCGATCTCAGGCCCGGCATTGATGTGGACTCCGCAGTCGGTCTCCCTGGAGATGGAGCTGCCCACCGTGTTGGTGACGCCCACAGTCAGAGCTCCTCTCTCCTTGCAGTAGTGCAGGGCCATGAGGCTGTCAGCCGTCTCCCCTGGAGATTCGGCAAGGACAGGAAACAGTTAGAAGACAATAAAATAATGCTGATTTATTGGTTTGTTGGGAAATGGCTTTTTGCACCATACAGGACAGCTTCAGGGAAAAAGAACACAAAAATATAGAAACACCCATTCAGAAGACTAGAGCAGAGCAGAGCAGATACAGGCAGAGGTGGAGGAGTGTTGATGTTTTTTAAAGGCAAACTAAAAAAAAAACTTTTTAGTAAGGCCTTTTAATAAACAATGTATTTATTCCTTTTCTTAATCTACTTACTTTAGTCTCGTTGCACAAGTACCGTGTACTTGTGTATAATGACAATAAAGGCATTCTATTCTATTATGGTTTATTATTTTATATATTCATTATTATTATTATTATTAAGTTTAATAACATATTTATCAGTTGTATGCATTATGCATTATTTGTCTTATTTGTGTACAATATGTGTATTTTGTTTAACAATCTACAGGTTATGCACTTTTAGCCACTGTTTAAAGCCTTTATTTATATATTTAAGTAACTTTTGGTTTCATGCCTTTGGTTTGTCCTTGCTTATGATCGAGTTTCCTCAGCAGTTTTTAATTCATACATTTTGTCGATTTAGGGGTGGGTTGGTAAATGGGGCAGGGGGAGGGATATTGTGTTATGTGTGTATATCTGTGTGTGTGTGTGTGTGTGGCATGGGGGGGGAGGTATTATATGAAGCAATTTGTGCTGCATTTATATGAAATGTGCTATATTAATACTGTGTGATTGATGATTTGGGTAAACTCAACTCTACTGCACAAGTTTGACTTGACAATTTGCTGAGACTCAAGATGAGCAGAGGAAAAAATAAACCAAGAAGAACCAGAGTGGCTCCCAGGGATGGACAGAGGAACAATGGGGGAATGTACATTAGATCAGGACCAGATGGCAGCGCCTCCGCACCTGACTGGCTGATGAAGAAGCAGACGTCGTCTCGGAAGACGGGAGTGTTCCTGTCCAGGAAGTCGCTGGCCAGCTCCACCATGACAGGCAGCTCGGTTAGCTCTTCGAGGACCTGGCGGGTCTGGGGAAAGCAGCAGAGCACTGCTCAGCATCCTTCGCTAAAGTGCCAGCGCACAAACATCAACCCTGTGTCCACAATACAGACACATCTCCTGCTAGCAGAGATGTAACAATGCATAGTGAATCGATTAAAAATCCATATAAATACGATTCTAACCAGTGGAGATAAAAGAAAAGGAATGAAACGGCTTAGGACGTAATCTACTTTTGATTTCATTTGGCTTCAGACGTGACAACGTCTTCTTAATTATTTGAAGAGATTTACAGTTTCTACGAATAAAGGAAGATTTTTTAGTCATTGTCTGCAGCTCAGTCCGTTGAATAAATTGTGAGATATTCATATTGTGAACCTAAAATCGTGCATAATATTGAATGTTGAGTGTATCGTTGCATCCATACCTGCAAGTCTGATGGATTCAATGTGAATGGCAATACATACATTTACACCAAAGAAGAAAAAGTGGCTACTCACCGCTACCCCGGCATGGTAGCTGGTGCCACAGGCAATAAGGATCAGCCGCCGACACCTCTGGATCTCTTTGATGTGGTCCTTCAGTCCACCCAGTATCACTGAACAGCAAACAGCTAATCCATCATTCTGCTCCCTGACTTTCCATCTTATTATTAAAAAAACGTGAATTCATGCAGGGATATGCAGGCAACTGAAATAATCTATGTGTTCATATGGGACAGAGTCAAATACTGCATCTATGCACCACTGAGAAAACTAAACTGTGTCAGGGCTGTGCAATTCATCTAATTTCATTTACCTCGATCACAAAAACCATGTAATAGAGGAAAAAAAGATTATTTTTGCACATTACATTTTGCAAGAAAAGCTCTTCAAAAAAAGTTCAAACAGGAAAAGCATTAAGGAAAATCTTATAGTTCAAGATGTATTCACTGCTGATTTGTTTGAACGGTTTCACTGATTTTTTTTTAGTTTAAAAAAATGCAACATCTTTCTAAAAGTCAATGAGTAATCGTGTTAAATAATGGTGATTTCAAACTGGAAAATAATTGTGATGATAATTCCCCCCCCCCCCCAATAATTGAGGAAACCTAACTTTGTGAATGCCTATGGAAGTGCCATACTATATTGCACAGCAGTGCTCTTATGAAAAAATATGAGACAGTTCAACAATGCAGCAATTAATATGTTGAATATAATTGAGAGCTGAAAGGTTATGTTATTTTTATTCCTCCATAATCAAGCAGCCCCAACCTGTGTTGTCGTGGAAGTTGATTCTTCCCCTCATGGTATTGACCACAGACTCGGGCTGCTCAAAGATCTCCTTCTGCATGAAGGAGCTGAAGTTGCCTGTGGTGGGAGGATCAGAAATCAGGGGAACATTTCCAACACTAGTAAAAAATAAAAGAGGTCAATGTCTCTTAAGAACAGTGATGGACTTTTTATAAAGTGTGAGCCCACATCTGAGACGGGTCTTGTAGACACACATTAAGTACCTGAAAAATGTAAATCAAAAGCACCGAGAGAAGCAGGAAAATCTTTACAATGTTTTACTGGCAGTCCTGGGCACGCAGGGAGTTACTGTCTTATGTTGCTTTATTAACGTATTCAGAGCCAATGGGTAAGTCATCCCCTTAAAGTCAAGAAAAACAAACATGAGGCATCAGGGAGATAGTGTTTTTCCATCAATAATAAGACGTGACAGCGAAATATGCGAGCTTTTTGAAGCCTGCTGCTGACAACAATTTGGGTCATGCAAATTAGGTTATTCAGCAAAAAGGCTCCAGGAACTGAAACGGAGGAGAGAGGCTGAGTAATGACAGGACCACAAAGGAATGTCGAGAGCAGCCAACATCAGTTTACCTCTGCCCTCTGCTGGATTACTGAGGAAGAGTTGGTGGAGAAGAAGGAAAAGTAAAAACATATCACTTTTTTCATCGTGTTGACGACCATTAGGTCAAAGAGTTTCAGCTTTAAGTGTGCTCCCAGCCATGTTGGATGTACAGTAACAAGACATGTCATCCTTTTTATACAAAGCTCCCCAATTTAAGGATATAGGAGCAGGATATTGCAAACTCCTTTTTTGATTTGATAAAACACATTTTGAGAGTTTCAGTTCTAAGAGTGTTTTGACTAGGTTTGTGGAAGACTTAGAGCACATATTTGGCGGGGGTTTACGGAGTCTAAAACGTTGGAAAAGCTAGAGCAGATAATACATAACACTCAAAAAGGGTTTAAGGCGAAACTTGCTAAAGAAGACCTCTTTATCCCCCCCTCCCCTTGTCAAAGTAATTTTTTTCCCCCTTTTATTGATGGACAGTGTTACATTGTGTGAGAGATTATTTGCTCCAAGTAAGATTGTTAATGTGAAATTGAACACTACAGTAGTCTATATACCAATGTTGATTTCAATAAAAAAAACAAAAAAAACATTTGCACAAATCGAGCCAATACACTTTTCCCTGTTGATAAGAACATTAAAATACAAAAAAAAAAAAAAGTGACAACAAAAAATCAAGGGGTATAAATAAATATTTTAATCGTTTGACAGCACTACTTTCTATACAAGAGTTATATGAGACGATTGAAACCCCTCTCTTGTGTCTGGAGGGTAGATATCAAACCAAATTAACTTTAACTCACAATAACAGAATCCACTTTCCAACACATCTGTAGAGTGTGTTACCAACTCCTACATTAGGCCAACGAGGTGGGGTTCTGCGTGCCGATAATCAACGTCCACAATGTGTCTGCATTTCAGTGCTGAGACAAATTTATTCTCCTTAACAGCCTGCTCACCGTCGCACAAGCATTAGTCCTTTTAATTTAATTTCGGGTTTAGTTCCATTCATTTTCCTCGTCAAACAAGTCAAACTATGCGAAACTAACAGTGAAAGCTGTATGCTTTCCCTGTTTCTCCACACACGTGTGTATCTGTGGCTGATTACTTTTATGCCTTTCCAGGCAATGCTCCACCCAGTGCTCAAACATAAAATTGCAGATTTATTAACATAACCAACATGGTATATAAACAAAACAAAAACAAAGTGGTGTAATGGCCCCAACAACATCTAAAGCTCTCTAATGACCGGTTATATTTTGTTAATCTGTACACAAAAAACTACATTTTTAAAAATCACAATTTCTTGGCTGAAAATAATTGCGGGACAACCAGCGGAGTATCTGGGAAGTTACTGGTCCAAAGCAAGAAAAAGTCCCATATGAAATTTGAGACGTGAGAATCGCCTCCTTTATCTCTTGACAAGAAAGCAATTACGCATGTTTCCCAAAATGTCGAACAGTCCGTTTAAATTTGGGGAACTCTGCATAAAAAGTGCTACAATCCCTACACCATTCATCTGATGAAACTGGAAATAATGAAATCTAAAATGTACACTTGACCCTTATTAAGAAAAGTTAAAATGTAAAATCCTGTGTGCTAGAGTACAAAGCTAAAAACAAAATGCTTCACTGTGGTAGTACATACTGACTGCGCTATACACGTTTATCAACTAGAGCTGCACAGATAAATTAATGAATCAATTAGTTGTCTATTCAATTGATTCTCCGTTTGCTTCTTAAATGTGAATATTTTCTAGTTTATTCACTATGACAGAAAACAGGGTCTTCAACTAAAGCTTGATTTATGGTTCTGTGGAATTTACACAGAAGTGTAAATCACCCTTAAGGCTAAGAGGGGGAAGGTGATAAAGTCCTGCGACTCCGTCCGGCTTCCCTGGGGGTTTCAACTTCTCCAGCAGGGTTGTAACAAGCTGCATGATAACAAGGATGGCCTAAGGGCTGCACGTTAACAGCCAGCTCAGCTAAATAAGCAGCCAGCGTCCAATATTGGCTTTCACCATAATAACAGGGATCAGGACAAAATTACAAAGCAGTTCACCAGTGATTTATTTGCAAATATGGGCAGGGGACATGTATGGCGGGAAGAAAAGAGAACAGATCAAAGGCAGACCTTCCACTCACCCTTCATGATCTGCTGCAGCTCCATCTGCAGGGTCTGGATGGCGCGGGCAGGATAGTCTCCGGCCCGGCGCTTTATCCTGTGGATGGACAGCCGGCCCTCCATCACGGCAGCCACATCGTCGTCCTCCAGGAAGATCACCTGGTTCGTGTGCTCAATCACTGCGCTGTTGCGACGAAAGACACGGACAAAAAAACAATCAAACATAGAGCTGCACAATATATCGCTTTAATTTTTATTCATTTTTGAAATTGTCATCGCAATATAAACTAAGACCACCAAAGACACTCAGAGATTTGTTCTGTTAGTTGAAAGAAAAGAAAAATTAGCAGAAAAGCTAAACTTTTAGTGGTCCCTTTTATATTCAATTTGATGTTCAATAAAAGAATGTGGGATTTTTTTTCCTTTCATTTGTTTGAAGTTCAACAAGCAATTTGTTTGTATTTTGCCAGAATACTGAAGATGCAGAACAAGCTACATTTTAACATCTATTTATTTATCATGCAGCCCTAATTAAACATTTGAGTCACCCTCCACAGATAAAGCAGAGACGTATGGATATGCGGAGGACGCTTAATGGAGCATCTTTGGATGAGAAGACACAGGTATCTGCTTACCTTGCATCAGAGGCAAAGTAGTACTCCACGGCTTTCTGATCCACGGGGAACAAGCAGGTGTCCTGGTCCATCCTGGGTAGGGCACTGCAGCCCTTCTTGTCTTTAGCAGCTGAAGGGGGGGGGGGAGAAAGAAAGAAAGAACTGGGCCTCAGTGACTCTTGTGCAATCACACATGGACAAATTAGACAAGAAAAAAAGACATTTAAACTTACTGGAGCGGTACAGCACAGGAATATGATCGGAGGACAGTTTGTGATCACTCCTCACTCCCATCAGTAGGGGACTTCCCCTCCTGCACAGCAACATTTTAATGAACCAACTATACTTTAATCTTTAAAAAGGTGCTCTAAGCGATGTCACGCGTGTTTTAGGCTACAACATGTGTTGTCACATACAGCAAACATCTCCTCACTATCTGCCTGTCCCTAGGGGGTTATTGCACGAAAGCACAGAAGGAGGCGATGGGATGAGGGAGGGGCGAGCTAGTCTTGTTTTGTTTGAAAATACTTTAACATGAAGTCAACAAGAAGTAAAGTCACCCAACATTGCTTAGAGCACCTTGAATTACTTAAGTATTCGAAATAGAAACAGGGGGTGAAAAAAAAAAAGGGATGCTTTTTTTTTTTTAAACTTCTTCCTTCTCCTTTTTTTGACTATGAAAATCCATATTTGAATCAGTTACAAAAACATACTTTATTCTTATTTGTCACAAATCTTTTTTCTGCATTTTAACCATCGACTGTTAACATTAACGGACAGAGCATTGGTTTGTGGAGATCTGCTGTGAGTCGTTGAGTTTGGCGTTACGGGCGCAGCCATCCTGGTTGCGGATGAGACGAGAGGGAGGAGCATAAACGCTTTGTGAAAATGTTGACTGATGTAATAAATCAAATGAGAAGTGGGTCACACTCTCATGGACTTCTACAGAAACCGGCCTCCTTTTGCAAGTGCACGTCGCCCCCTGCTGGAACTTAAATAGAATGCAGGTTTAAGGCACTTCCACATTTGCAACACTTCACCGAACCAGATGCTTGGTCCATTAATATTAACAGTCTATGATTTGTTGGGGGATTGAACCACCAACCTCGTGATCGGGGAGCGACCGGTCTTCTTGAGCCACAAGTAACCCTAAATGAAATTTTCTTGTTTTTTTTGCCTGGACATGTTCTTATTTATATTAACATGTAAAAAATAAAACGAAATAATCAACTTTATTATCTGCAATCTTATCTGCAATAACTAACAGCAGCTTGACAGCATCGGCGGGAGCGTACCTTGTGCCAACTGCCTCTCCGGGGTAGTGGACGCTCTTGAACACCAGGGCAAAAGCTCCCTCCTGGCAGGTGGAAGAACAAACACGTCAGACAGGTTTTTCTACCTGCGGATCACTTGAGGAGCAGCGGCGTGCGTAAGCTTGCCCTTACCAGCTGCTGGGTGACCCGTTCTACCAGCGTAGCGAAACTGATGTCGTCACTCTCCCGGTTGTCAAACATGTACTTCACCAGCTTTGCGATGGTCTCCGTGTCAGTCTCTGACTCAAACTCGTAGCCTTTGCTCTCCTGTGGAGATGGGGGAGGAGAATGAGATTTAGATGGAAAAAAAATTCTAGAATAGAGCTGCAATGATTAATCGATTAGCTGTCATATTAAATTAATCTGCAACTATTTTTTATAAATCGATAAATATCGGTTTGAGTTATTTATTTTTTTTAACTAAAAAAGTAAAACTTCGGCATCCGCCTTCTTAAATGTGATGATGGGGGAGAGATAGAGGGGAAAAAAAAGATGATATTTTTGTGAAACATTTGAAAAACCTGCATAAACTGAACAAAGAACAATATTAACTATGCAAATTATTAACAACATACCAAAGTAAAATAAATAAGTAGCCAAAGCTAGAACTTATAACAAAATACTGTTGATAAACAAACAGAACTAAACTCCATTGTGGAGATTCGAGCATGTTGAAAAGTTCTCTTACATTTCCAAAGTAAATGAAATGGCTACTGTTCCACAGTACTGTGCAGGGACCGACATTAACACTCGTCAAATGTAGGGGCCGACACACACAAATGCATAAACGCTGGCGCACACACCAGCCATAAGCCACTACCTTCCATTTACTGATTTTTTTTATATCTCAGGCTAATTAAGTAGCTAATAAGGTGTGATTTTTGGCAGCTAGCCTACCAAACAAAAGCACAGGAAACCGTATCATTTCACCCGTCCGGGAGGCTCTGACACACTTTCCTCCGTGCCTGCGGACAGCTGTAGGCTGGTACCGGTGTTTATGTTTTGTGCATTGTCGGACACACGCAGGTAATTTCCTGAAAGCGCTTATCCACACTGTCCCGCGGCGTATATGTCCAAGCCCGTCTCCAGTGCCTCCACCTGCAGGTTCTCAGCTGTGTGTCTGTTTGGTATACTCTCGGACATCTGATTTAACTCGCCGGTCCTCATCAATATAGTTTCATGTGTCACGTAGCTCTCCACACGCAGAAAAAAGGAGCTTAAAACGCAACTTGCGATGTGATCTTGTGATCTGGACAGGAAAGAGAACTCTGGGAGTTGGAAGGGGTGTGACGCTAATCCGGCCTCTCACAGCGCAACACAGGTACGTGGAGCCGAGTGTTGCGCTTTTGGTGTCATATGAAAATATTCACTAGTTGCAGCTTTAGTCTAGAATGGTTTATGAAAAATATTTACTCACCAAGAATTTCCTCAGGTCTTTGTAGTTGGTGATAATTCCATTGTGGATGACGATGAACTCTGTAGACCAGAAAGATTATCAGAAACTTTACGATATCAAGATACCTGCGAGCAGGTCGGGAAAAGTGACTGAGCTGTTGTGAAACACAAGGTCAAACGTTAAGATGTGTGGAGTCAGTTAGCTTTCCCTCCGTGAAACACAACTGACCGTTGGTCTTGTCAGATCGCTGTGGATGGCTGTTAACGGGGCTTGGGACACCGTGGGTGGCCCAGCGGGTGTGGGCAATGCCGACGTGAACATCAAACTCCACATCCAGGTCAATATCCTGCTGCTCTAAAACGGTGAAACAAACAAAGACAATATTTAACTCAGGGTTCCCCCCCCAGTGCATTGCAAGCCAAGTTGCCCCCCCACTGGGCCTAAGCCACTGGGAATTATTGTTGTATATTTTATGTAATTAATGTATTTTTAAAACTTTTATTTAATTTTTTTTAAACTACAGTTACAGTGGGGGCAGCTCGATTGGAAAGTTAGACGTTTCAAATTTCCAGTAAGCTTTAAGCGCTGTTTAATGAAAAGTTCAATGGAATCTGTCTTATTCCGTGATGCCGTCAAGGGTGTAACTTTGGGTACAACATGGGGGGAGGTCCCAGGATATGGCTGCATGTAAACGAAAAATGTAATTAAAAAAAGACAGACAAATGTCAGAAAAATGAACAAAAACTTTGGAAAAGGCCCACAATGGATTATTGTGGATTCTTTATATCCAGAGTGAATTGAAGTTGACAGGTGTATCAATTTATCATTTATTACGCCATAAATTACGCCTTTAAATTCCATCCATGATTGTCACCAAAACTTCTGGGCTCTACATCAATGCTGCATCAGACCGTGACTGCCCCCCAGCTGGGTTGCAGTGTTTCTGGGAGCAACACTGCAACTGCACCAGAGTATAAGGAATGATAATCAATAAGGCTTCATTTGATAATGGTTAATTCATGGAACTTGGCATACTGTTGATCTCCTCATCCAGAACCTTCACTTTTCCACGTTGCTTGATCAGGTGGATGGACTTGGCATTCGACTCCCAGTCCTTGCCATTGCCACCATCGATTCCCACACCTAACAAAAAGAACAAAAACAAATAGCATTGAGTTACAGAGCTCACAAGTCCTTAAGTATAGAAAAGAAAAACATACTACGGTGCTATTACTACTTTGCAAGTAGTGTCCTGTTTTTGTGATCTAATGTCAGAACAGAATTCCAACAACATGCTGCTACACTCAGCTAATACATAGAGGAAAGATTCTAAAGCTACATTGATTAATGTAAATGTAAATACTATTAGCAACTTGGTGCATTTACATCAATGTCATTTAGCTGATGCTTTTATCCAAAGCAACTTCCAATGAAGGTACAAACTCCAGACAAGAATTTAGTGCAAGTACATTAGCTTTAAATACACCAAATTACAAAGGGCCAAATGAAAGTGCTCCTATTAAGTTTTTTTTTTTTAAGTTAACCAAGGTGGAGTTGGAAGAGATGTGTTTTCAGCCTGCGGTGGAAGATGTGTAGGTTTTCAGCCATCCTGATGTCTATGGGGAGCCATTTAGCCATTTCCACCATTTAGGAGACAGTAACAGAATATTAACAGAATAACTGTCAGACAGTTAAGGGGACAGTGAAGGAAAAAGGCCAGATAAAAACAAAAGTGTGTGTTGTTGATATGAGCCTTTTCCATCTCTCTCACCAGCAGAGTCGTAGCCTCTGTACTCCAGACGGTGCAGACCTTTAAGCAAGATCTCGAGGATCTCACGGCGAGTCCTTGGCACTTGGTAGTTAAGATAGGCAAAGATTCCTGGGGAGTGGAAAGAACAAAATGTTAAGATTCAGTGCTGTGCTTCTACATAAAGAATTACAGCCTCTAGAATAGTTTTTGTATCCTGTTGCTACCAGACTCTGGTACATTTCATTTATTTAGACAGTCTGGCCACTCTTCATTGACAAATGTTAACTTCCTTGAAGGCGGGTGCTCTGTTGAAGTTTAACATTTTTGGATCTGCCCAGAGCCACTCTGGATCGGCCATAACCAAACTAACATTTGGTTGTGACGTTGGCTTAGCATTGCTAATGTTCACCTTAGCTAACTCCTTCACCACAAACTGAGCGAGCTGGGAAAAATAAAACTTTTCCCAAGCCCCGTGGGAAGGAGGGCCCCAACATCCTGGCCACCAACAAAACTCAGCATTGATTATTCTTGTTCGAGCTTTAACTTCTGGATAAAGGCTTCTTTCCCCACGCACGACCTTAGCCACTCCCTCCATTTACTGATTGGACCACCAAAGATTTGTCCCGAGAAAACTCAAGAATATACCGCAAACCCAGACGGTGTACTTAAGGAAAATGAGATTTCAGCAGAAGCATGAAGGAGGGCGGCGCCAGGCTATCGTTTTTGTTCATTACTTCTTTCTTTAAAAGCAAGGCCGCCCAATTTGAGGCATGCGCTCCCTTTGTTTTGGCTTGCCATGGCATTTGACAGGCTCATGCTTATTCTCCTCTTGTTTAGAAACACTGTAAAATCCTAGACTAAATGACTACCAAACATACCTTTTGAGCAGCTAAAGAGTAATATATCTGAGTTTTACAGCAATGTTAAGCACAGTGCTGTTCAACTCGTCGTCATCATTACCCGCTTACCTGTGTGCTGGTAAACATCCTTATTAAATTACATACGTAAGTTTTATCTGTGAACAATTACGGAATTTTCCGAGATCAACATTTATTTTTAGCCCACGGCCTTCCATCTAGATACATTTTGGCCCTTTATCTAACAGAATTTGGGCACCTCTGCTTTAACGTATGCTTAGGAGTGCAGCTGAAAGCACAGCTCGTTTGAAATGCTTGTCAATCTATGTGAATCTATTTTCAGTCAGTGGGAAAAGAATTACTTTAATATATCAGCCTTTTATTATGTATAAGGCTAAACGTAAAATCAGTATTGTGCATAATGCACAAGAAACCAGTCAGAGGAGTACGGAAAAAAACTGATTTCTGTCTGGACAGTACGACCTGCTAAGAGACAAAGGAGCCCATCTACCGCCTTGGTGTTTCACAAAATGGTATCTCCTGCCTAGGGAGGGTAAGTGTTACAGCAACACAAACAATCTTATCAAGATGTTTTGGTCCAAGATCTTCACGTATGACTATGACCACACATTAAAATCATCTTGGCAAAAATCTGCATACCATTTTAAGAGGTGCTCTAAGCGATGTCACGTGTGTTTTAGGCTGGAACATGTGTTGTCCCATAGAGCAAACATCTCCTCACTACCTGCGAGCTGCCTGTCCCCAGAACACACTGTAAAGCACGTGGTATCTGTAGACAGCCCAGGGTCTACAAACAGCAACAAAAACAAAACGTGCCCACCTGCACCACAAAGCATACACAAACAGAGTTCCAGAGTTCCAGCCAATAACCAACAAGGAGGATTTGGGGGTGGGGGGGGGTTAGTGCGCAGAAGCACAGTAGGGAGGAGGAGGGGACAGGAGGATGGAGGGGTGAGCTAGTCTTGTTTTGTTTGAAAATACTTCAAACGTCTCCAAGAAGTAACGTCGCCCAACATCACTTAGTAAGTCCTTGTAAGTCTGACTGAAATGAGTTGGTGTACAATTACAAAACCGACTCGAAGACTATTGTGGTTAGAGCTGAAAAGATGAATGTATTAAGATAATTAATTGGTTTGAGTCATTTTTATGAAAAGAAAAAAAGAAAAAAACAAATTCTCTGATCCCAGCTTCTTAAATGTGAATAGTTTCTTCTTTCCTCTGTGACAGTTAACTGAATATGTTTTGAGTTGTGGACAAAACATGACATTTGAGAATGTCATCATGGGCTTTGGAAAACACTGATCCAACATTTTATAGACCAAACAACTAATCAATTAATTGAGAAAATAATCAACAGATATACTCAAGAGAAACTATTCGTTGGTTGCAGCCCTAGTTATGGTACAATAACAAGCCCACATGAATCAAGACCTAAGGATAACTTATTTCAGCAATAAGCAGCAGTCTATTCGGCAGATATTTGCCATCCACACAGCCAGTGTAATACTTATCGAGCGAATAACTCCCCCTGACAGGAGTGTCACCTTAATTAGCCAAAGGTGGGGCATGAAATACAGCCTTGTTACACAGCCAAGCGCAGATGAATGCAAATATAGAGCCAGCGGGCTGGCTGGTTCAACAGAGCATTCATTTAGAGCAGCGGGTGATGGAGAGTAGGAGGGAGGGAGAGAAGGAGGGAGGGCAAGGAAATCCCCATGGTGCAGGGCATGCTGGAATTTATTTTTGTGACAACTAGTCTATCTGGTCTGATAGCCCTGGTTAAATCTGTGATTGAAGTGACAGTGATGAGAGACAGAGAGGAATCTGTTATCAGGTGTTAAAGAAGACTGTGGGACACAGGGGTGTAGTCTAGCTAATTTATTGTAATAGTGGCCGGGTATACTACAATAGTCTCTCTGCATGTTCAAAAGTTCAAGAATGTTTGTTCAGTTTGCAGTAACATTACTCGACCCATTACTTGCGAAAAATAAATAGCTAAATTCTCTTCTGTTACAAAACTGTAGCATTGCACATTTCTAAGTGGGGTTTGGACATTCTGGAGCTTTCTTAGTGGCGTATACCTGCGTATCACGTATCATATAGACTGGGACAGGAGCAGATACTAGCAAAGCACCAAAAACTACATTCCCCAAACTGACTCATGAGGAAGTTAACATTTCTCGGTACTTTCTCATGAGTTAAAGTTAAAACACGAGTGTGGCATCCAACCAGTCGACATTTCTTTCAACCTTTCATTTTTTTAGCACAAATAGTATGTGGAAGACTCCAATTAAAACATAACAATGGCAATGTTAACTCTTAGCTAGTCCGAATAGTTACGCTTAATTAACAAATATCAATGTGAAAGACGTTTAGTGAAAAAATTACGCGATGGACGTGACGTTAACGTCGTCACAAACCACGTTAAGTAAACCTGCGTTAGTAGAATGAAACATGTCATTATTAGTCCAAGGTATGGGCTTGCTGTCAGACACTGACAACTTAAAACACACAGATAGCACGTAGAGCTAAATGAAACCATATATTTTGCTAGCTAACAGCATCAGCAGCACTAGCTAGCTCATGTTCCATAACGCAGGTTAGCCACCCATAGCTATTTTCAACTGCGTTTAGCTCAGTTAGTCCAACCTAACGTGGCTTTTCTGTTCTGGTAAATAAGATATAAGACACATTTCACACTTAATAACATACATGTAGGATTAATTTAGTACTCACCACACATGTCTGCAGTTTGGATGCCAGTTACAGCTACTCTGGTAGCTGGGAACGCCTGTCAGTTAAAGCTTCGCCCCTTCTGTCGCCACACTGACTCAGAGCCAACCGCCTTCTTTCATGGCGCCTTCTGATTGGTCGAGCGGTCTGTCAATCAGGTTGCACCTACCGACGCCGGTAAACGCAGGCACTCCTGACGTGGCATCAGGATCCATATCCGTGATACATACACCTACCCGCGTTACCCAGCATGTAAGGGACCATTATTGTAGCAAAACTATTTGTAAAGGTGTGGGCAGAGTTTTGAACCTGTATCTCAATCGATGTGTGTGTAAATGTGTTAAATAATCCTTAAATGTGTACTGACATTTGTGAATGTGTATTCAGAATCGGTGTGCGTGGAATCAGTTTGTAAATGTGTTATGTAATACCCAAATCTGTATTCAGAATTACAATTGTACTGTTATTTGTATCTGTGTAGACAAAACTGTGAATGCATATAGATATTATTGGCTGAAATGTTTTTAGCAAAATGTAAAAAAAAA
>NC_045737.1:11265106-11266776 GCF_008692095.1 Etheostoma spectabile
AAAAAAAGGCCTGCTGAGTTATAACTGATGACTTGTCTGTATTTCTAGATCTTGAAGCAAAATACTTTGACTTTCAAGCCAACAATCTATGTACAAATTTACAGATTTGCCTACACACTTACAAATCCCAAAAAACTTGAAAATCTGAATGCAAATTTTGAGATTTTTGTACACATTCACAAATCTCAGTACGCATTCAGATCTGCAAATAGTTTTTTGCTCCAATCATGGTCACATACAGCAGATCCAGCAGTTGCTTTTCACCTCACGTCAACAAGACTGAGCAAACACACTCCTGTGCTCTCTGCCAACTGCAAATGGTTGCAAAAATCTGGTAAAACTATGCAGTGCTACAAGTTAACTATTGTTTAGATTGACTTATTATTTGTCAATAACACACTGAAAGCCTTCAGAGCACGGCCGCTGTAACCAGGATTTTAGAAATATTAGTCCAAAGTATTCCAGCACAACCCACACACCATTGGGAAAATTTGGACGTTATCAAGACAGTGTGTCTAAAATGTGTATCTCAAAAATCATCTTTAGATATAAATGCCTCTTTGTGTTCTCAAACCCCCCAAAACTCAGAGAAATATAAGGTTGCATAATTTAAATTAGACCCGTGTCAGTAATCTCTCTAAAATTGCTTAACTTGGGTGCCTGGGTAGTTCACCTGATGGCGGATGCGCCCATGTCAAGAGGTTTGCTCCTCGACGCAGCGGCCGCCGGTTCAACTACAACCTGTGTCCCTTTGTAATTTCCCCCCCTCTCTCACCATTCATGTCTACAGATGTCCAATAAAAAAAAAGGCCTAAAATGCCCCCCAAAAAATCTTTAAATAAAAAAAAAAAATACAAAATTGCTTATCTAGTCTGAAAAACAGCCACAAAAAACAGCCACAAGTATTACATTACATTTATATATTACGTGTAGTACAACAATTATAAAATATTTCAACAAACTTTATTTATATACATACAATATATGTATTTAAAGCCTGTTTGAGGCTTTTTTGACTAGTAAGCAATTCAAAAGGTGTAACAATGTGAAATTGTAAATACAATTTCTTTCAGCTCGACAGTCGTCAGTTCCTATGATTCAGCTCTTCTGTCCCACTTTTTTATTTTAGATCAATGTTCAGAAAAATAACCACCAAGTCAGTAATACCATCTGAATGAATAATAATGATGATGATGATGATGATGATGACGATGAATTTCCTCACACAGCTATGATATACACATGCTCATTTTATTGCAACTATGGCTTGCATTAAAGGAGGCGGTCCGGGGGAGGAATGTGTAAAGGGGCTTTCAGTGCAGTTTACACTTGAGCGGCCTCCTCCTCATCCTCGTCCTTCACCTGTGGAAGAAATGACAAGTTCAGTTAACACCTTCAAGTAACACTTATCCCACCGCACATTTTCTTCAATGTCTTTCTGAAGAGTTTGGTTGCCCAACAACTCCGTGAATTAAGTGTAGCTGGTAATTATGAGTAATGACATGCACATGTTCTTAACCCCTAGGTTTATTTTGCACCGGATTTGTCCTTTAACATGGCTGTATACCCTGTGGTGGTCCACTTTGTAGGGAACTACAAGGCAATCAAAATGCACCCAGTGTTTAAACAACTTACAAAAATGACAACAAAAAACATGTTTGAAGAAAAGA
>NC_045737.1:11266786-11268639 GCF_008692095.1 Etheostoma spectabile
AAAAAAAGTCTTGGCCCCTCTAAAACTGTATGCAGCACGTCTGCGACATATCCTTTTGAAGGAGAACAGACCTGCTCCACTGATTCAACTTCAGGGACGTAAAACTGCAGCATGTTTTGGATTCCACTCTTCAAAGTAACAATGGAACTGGGACAACTGGTGCAGGAGCCCTGCAGCTTGAGTTTAACGACGCCGTCAACAAAGCCCCGATACACCACGTCACCTCCGTCCTCCTGCACTGTTGGCCTGGGGGAAGACGAGCATCGACATGTGTGGAGAAAAGGACAGAAAGCCACGGTATGAGAGTGCATCTTCACAAACAGCTACAGTACCTTATTCGAGTATCCAGCAGTTCTTTGATCATAGCGACTACTTCATCGTCATCATCCGATGGGGCTGAAAAGACACATGGAGATTCCTTAGCATTCGCAAACACTTTACCCCAAGTTCCTAAGTCTATGTCAGTGTTCTGCGAGCACAGCTGGTTGAAATCCGTACCTGTATCTACACTAGGTGTGCTGTCCTCATTGACCACAGGAAGCCCAGAAGTGAAAAAGTCCATAATGGTAGCAAAAACATCGGGCTTGATGACTCTCCATTCCATATTGTCATCAGGCTAAATGGAGACAGAAAGAAAAACCAGCTAGTCCGAGCAACACCCTCACAATGTGCAACACTATGAGGTTCATGTAAAATTTTACCCTGGTTATGGTGATGAAGTCGGGGCCCAGGAAGACACTTTTGACTCCCTCAATCCTAAACAGCTGTCTGAAGACAACAAAGAACTTTACTGAGGTTGTTTTTACATGTAGGACGATTTACAAAGTTAATTTGACACTTAAAACATTTTGAATATATCCATATACAAACCAAAGCAATAATACATATTATACTTATAACGGAAAGAAAATTCTACATTTACAGACGCAGTATCTATGTAATATATCCAACATCTTCTAATTTAATGTATATTTTTATTACAGCACATATTACAGTATGTCTGTTAACAATGACAGATTTAAAGCTCAATTAAATGTTAAAGCTCAAACAAGCAACATCACTAACGGAATCTAAATAACGCAGTTTTTAAAGGAACATTCATGGGAATTGGACTGGACGGACAGATAAGCTTTTAAGGACAGTGTGTGCAGACCCAAGGACAACGCGAGGAGCACACAGAAGTCTTATTGCCATTTGGTGTTTTGTGAACGCAGATGCTGCTTTGCTTCTCATGTGACTGGAAGACACCTTCACAGGTTACTTATCAAACACAGGTGAAATCAAAAATAAATAAGGGATGCATGCCATTTGGGTGTGAACTGCTGGAACACAGCCAACATTAGTATTATTTACAAAAACTATTTACTAATAATATTAACAATTTCCCATTTGCTATAAAAAAAAAAGTATTTTTATCATTTAAACCTGGTCTTTTCCTGCCCAGCCGTATCAAAATAACCGCTGTTAAAACGATTCATTCATTCTCTCCGTTCAGTAACCCTGCAGACTGATCTCATGAATTGGCGTGTGTATGACACGCCAATTCATACGCCATTATTGGTGTTATCAAGACACATACTGGCTTTTTAGCGTGTTTATCAACGCCGTTTGGCCTCCACTGACTTACATTACCTATTATATCGCGACTGTGTGTGAATTCACGCCGTAGCGAGTAGTATGAAAAGGCGATAATCCGAGTTGGGAGGTTGATTGGGATGGTGGATGGGTGAAACATGGGACTTTCACCCAGGAGACCGGGGATCGTGTCCCGCGCGTCACGTTTCCTAAACTCAACCGTTACTTTCTTCTTTTCCTAAAGCCAACCGGTTCTTGTTTTCCTAAACTCAACCGTA
>NC_045737.1:11268649-11301727 GCF_008692095.1 Etheostoma spectabile
TTTCTTCTTTTCCTAAAGCCAACCGGTTCTTGTTTTCCTAAACTCAACCGTAGCTTTCTTCTCACGATAACACGGCAAGTATAAAGCTTTGGCGTTCACACGGATAGCTCAAAATGCATACAGATAAAACACCACTTGGCTTAAGAAAATTGCCGTGTATGATTGCGCTAAGTCATGATGTTGGACCTTGTATTTAATAAGTCAACATACCTGGCTAAGGGTGAGCAGTGCGCGTCACGAGGGCTGGCAAAATTCATAGTCCCTGATTCAAGAACTGTACAACCAGGCAGAAACTTTAGGCTGTTTGGATTGGGGGTGTCCTGCGTCTGCACAAACATGGTCCTGCCTGGAAGGAGACAAAACACAGAGAGCAAGAATGTAACATCAGTCATTATGTAGTGTTTCTCAGGTTAGACAGCCACAAGGATACCGCAGGAATACAAACCAGGAATTAGCCAATGGGGGTTTTGCGGCCATCCGTTTGGGGCCGCTGTGTTATGTGAAGGCCAGTGAAATCGGGCGCTCTGATATCCACTGACTGCGAGACTGAGACAACACAAGAGAGATTACAAAAGTTACTACAGCAAAAATCACACTTCATTAACAAGTTTATGCTGCTTTTCTGCAAAGTGGCAATACAACACTTAGGGTCGCACAACATATCGTTTTGTTTAATCGTGCATTTTAAAATGTTACTCTCATTCTTTTTTAGTGGTGCCTTTTGTGTTCAGATCAATGTTCAGTATCTTCAATAAAAATAATTATTTCCTTACATTTGTTAGCAGAATATCTAGGATAGATTTTATTCTACAGCACCTTTATCTGGCAAAATACAGCCTGATTAGTAGTCGACTAACGGCCAACTAATCGATTACTCGGCTATTGACAGAAAAATCATTGCCGACTATTAGGATAGGAATCTTTCAAATACCATTTTTTCCTGCTCTCTGCACAAGTAATCGCAATTTTATCGAACTCGCAATATGGAGTACTGCAATATCCAAAGACAAACTATGTGTCAAACCATTCTGAATGAAGTATTGTGGTACTGCAAAGACGTCTCGGCCTACAAATTGTATCCTACAGACTAAAGAAAAAAATCTTTGTTTTGTACAGATCCTCGCAAAAAAAAAATATCACACTATGAATCATTTTCATTTTTTAGATTTCCATATTTTTCAATGAAGATATCAATATCGTGAATTATATCGCAATATCAGTCAAAATAATCACAATTAGATAATTCCCTCATATCGTGCAGCCCTGGTCACCTTGGACTTTGAGAAACTGTGATGGACATTTTTCACTATTTTCTAAATTTCCTAAATGATTGTTAATCGATTTATCGAGAAACTAATCGTCGGATTAATCCATAACGAAAGGAATCATTAGTTGCAGCCTTACTTGCTATTGACGGACACTCTCTATGTAACTAAACAGACTTTTAGCAGAAATATATCCAATGTAATGTACTCAAAAGGCCACAACTACATTTTGACTCGTGTATTTATTCGTGTAGGATACCTAGTATGTGGGACTCGTGAAGAAGTATGACATTTATGAGTCACTTTAGTTGAACAGTACTTTGAAACTTGACTCTTAAGTAACGGTAAACAATAAAAGACACGTTATTCAAGCTGCTCTGACAATAATCCTTCTGCGTCACTTTGCAGCTTAGCTAGCCGCTAATAGTTAATGTCAGACGATGTCTGGTAACTGACAGGTCGAAGCATTTGTACAAGCATTGAAAAAGGCAAAAGGTGACGGCATCGAAATCACAACTGACAAACAGGAAAACTTACGGACGCGAAAGCCTTGCTGAAATACCCAGCAACCTGCCGACCTGCATGTAAGTCGCCATGTTTGTTATGGTTAATTAAAAAAAAACAAGCGGAAATGGTATCTCATATTTGTGGAAGTGACGTAATATTATTGTACGTTCGCTAAAGTTTACCCCTCAGAATACAAGCGTCTGCGGTCGCATTTTCGCGAAAGCTCGGAAATAATAATTAAACTGCATTAAAAATGCCTTGTGGCAAAAACTTTAGGCGGAGAAGGGACTCGTCGGACGTGGAGGAGGACGAGACAACCAATGAAGTTAGGTAAAGTACTTTATTGAGACTCTACAACATGAACAACAATGCTAGCTACATTAACGTGATGTTAGCTAACGTTTACGTAGCGTTAGCCAACTAGCTAACTAGCTAGCAGTCAGATAAAAGCAAGTAAAACACGATAACTAGCTGTTTAGCTAATAAAGTACAGCGTGTCTTTGGTTTTGGTTGTATTGTCTTTTCGTAGCTAATGCCATTTAACGATGTTGAAGTTAGCTTCCGTGAAAATGTCAAAAAGGTAAATTTCACTGTTTTTTTACAGCAAGACCACATTGGACCCACAAAAACCAAACACTACCGTTATGAGTTACCCAAACTTGTCAAACCAGGACTACATATCCCAAAGAAGATAAAAAAAATTTGCTAAACGTTTAAATCTATTTGTTGCAAAATGCAATAAAAGGACATTTAATATATTTCTTTCTTAATTTATGTGTTTATTTCTATTCTAGATCCAAGCTATCAGAGGCCAAAGAGCTTCAGAGTTTGCGGAAACGACAGACCGGAGTCAGGTAACGTGAATGCAACACTTGTGATGCGGGTTCTCAAACTATGAACACGTTTCGAAAGGCAACTTCTAATGATGTATAATAAAATATGAGATAATTCATGTTTCCCTTTGTTTAGTGTGACCGCCCTGTTGGTCGGGGAGAAACAGCCACACGACGCTGAAGCTGATGCAAGTGACCCTTTTTTAATGTTTGGATTAACCAGAATGTGTGTGTGTGTGTTTTTAATTCTCTATTTGTTGACTACATTGTTACTAAAATAGACATTTCTCACAGAATGACCCGTTCAAACTGAAGACTGGAGGAGTTGTAGACATGAAGAAAATCAAGGACAGGGACATGTAAGGAAATCTGTGACTGTTTCTTTCATTTCAACACAGTGTAATTAACATTGTGTATGTTTTTACAAAAAGGAAAATGTGTGTCATCATTACATATGACACCAATTTGACTCAAGATAACTTTTGTTCCAGGAGCAGGATGGAAGAGGAGACAGACCTGAACCTGGGCACCTCTTTTTCCGCTGAAACTAACCGAAGAGACGAAGATGCGGACATGTACGTAAGAGGTCCTTGGCCTAAAAAACGTTGAAGAGCCCTGATTTTGGTCAATATTGATATCACGATTTTGTTACACAATCACTCATTGACTTTTAGAAAGATGTTGCATTTATTAAAAGACAAAATACAGACACAACCAAACAAATCAACAGGTAAAACACCTTGAACTGTGAAATTTCCCGTCATACTTTTCCCGTTGAACTTTTAAAATTCACCCTTCAAATAAATTACGTAAAAAATAAATTCAAATGTTACAATAGCATTTTATAAACACAAGCTGTTGTAGTCCACTTTCAGTCTTTTGAAAACAAGTAACAAAATACCAATGAAAGAAAAACTACATAATTGTTCTTGATTAAATTGTTTTTTGTTGGAAGTGAAGATGAAATCTAAAATCACATAAAATACAAACATTTAGGACACAACCTGGATGGATTAGATACTCGCACACAGTTGCTTCATAAAAAACATTTTAAAACCCTTAATACCTTTTTTTAATTAATCTACCCTCACAGGATGAAATATATTGAGACCGAGCTGAAAAAGAAGAAGGGGTTGGTGGAGGCGGAGGAACAGAAAGTGAAGGTGAAGAACGCAGAGGACCACCTGTACGAGCTGCCTGAGAGCATCCGAGTCAACTCTGCCAAGAAGACGGAGGAGATGTTGTCCAATCAGATGCTCAGTGGGATCCCAGAAGTCGATCTTGGCATTGAGTACGTACTGAGTCTCCAAACTATCCTTTAGATTGTCAGTTTTAGTCTTCATAAGTTGTCTTTAATCTTTAAAGCTGCATTAACATTGATAGGTTTTGGTTTTTGAGCCAAAAGCGGTTCTCCGTGCACACAAGTGTTTTTAGCTCCAGTAGAAGAACTAATCTCCGTTTAACGTGGCCAAACCCCACATCCCAACAACATTATGTTACACTGGGCATAAGCAGGAGGCAGCATGTATACTCTGCCCATTGCTGGTAGTTGCCATGGTAACGTGAATAGCTTATGCTGCGTTCTATTATTTATCAGAGTCGAAGTTCCGGCTAGAAAGTCAGACATGGCCTAGCAACACGCACCAACACGCCCCCTTTCCTCGGATTTCCGAGCTCGGAACTCGGACAACTCTTGTGGACACCGAGCAAGAACTCCGATTTCCGAGGTCCGAGTCGGATCGTTGAGGATAATAGAACGCAGCGTTAGTCTCAGAGAACAAGACACGATGACCCAATCAGTCTGTGAAACGTAGGTGTTGCCAAAGGTCTCGGTCTCTGTCCGCTGAGACTCAAACCAAAACGGAATCGGTAGTGTTTTCAAATGTCTCCGGTTTAGGAGCTCTAAGAGCAGCCACAGATATTAGTTTGTAAACCAAAACGTTGCAGTGTAAATGTAGCCTAAATATGCTAGAAAGACATTCTGCATTAAGGCAGGAACTCTGTCACTGATGGCCTGTTTCTGTGACATCTCTCCCAGTGCAAAGATAAAGAACATTATCCAGACAGAGGACGCAAAAGCCCGACTGCTGGCAGAACAAAGGAACAAGAAAAAAGACAACGGCACATCTTTCGTGCCCACAAACATCGCCGTCAACTACGTTCAACACAACCGCTGTGAGTGCTGTCAATGGGTAAACACTGGGGCTCAAACAGTGAGAGGACACCCAATGATTAAATAAGATGTCAATGTCTTTTCTCAGTCTATCATGAGGATGTGAACGCACCACAGAGGCACCAGAGGCACAGAGAAGAGCCCAAAGCGAGGCCCCTGCGTGTGGGAGACACCGAGAAACCAGGTCCAGAGGGTAAGTGGTTTAAAAGAATGTGGATCAATGTCTCCCAAAGTCCAGGATGACATCCTCAAAGATATTCAGTTTACTGTCACAGAGGGAAGAAACTAGAAAAATATTCACATTTAAGAAGCTGATGGAGAGAGATGACTCAAACGGTTTTCAAAATAGTCGGCGATTAATTTAATAGTTGGCTAATTGATTTGTCTTTGTTGCTCTACACTGTAGGGGGGGTGAATCTTCACTGGTCACACGATTCAATTTGATTACCATTATTATACCTGTCAATGATTTGAATGGATGCAATATCACAATGCATCACGATACTCCTCAATATTATTATATATTGCTACACATGGTTTTCATCAACAAATTCGAATAGTCAGATATATGAAGAGCTCCTCTTTTTATTGTATCTTCTCTTAAAAAGACACTTTGTGAATGTAGCGGAGTCAGAACACAGCAGACAAAAGGCAGAAACAAAAAAAAAAGCAGCAACCAGAAAATGAACAAACAGTAAGCAATAATTGATTAGGGTCTGTCACTGCATCGACACAGAATGTCCCGGGTCCGCATCGTGATGCAATGATTACATTCAACGCCCCCACTACATGGTGCCGTTGTTTATCGCAGCTCAGTGCCACTAGACTGCAGACTGCTGCAAAAATCAGTGTAAGCACACTCAAAGAGAGTACAGAAGTCCTCGTCAATGCGTATGTGACGTCCCGCCTCGACTACTGTAGTTCTGCAGCGTGGATTATAACATGCGCCATATCCACTAGCCATGTAACACCATTGCTTATGCAACTGCACTGGCGTCCAGTTGCCTACACAATACATACATACATACATTTCAACGTCCTGCTCCCGGCATACAAGGCTCTACACAATCATAGCCCCATCTTCCTCACTGACCTGCCTCCTCCTCAGCAGGTCTACTGCACACCCTCCACTCTGGGAGAGACGGCTTTCAGATACATCGCCCCCCCCCCCCAGCAAGCCTGACCACATCAGATCACATCACTGTGACTCAATAACTGGCTTTAAAACAGACTTAAAGAGATATGTTTTAAAATGGCTTACGGACTACTTTTATTTTTATGAGACGACTATAATTTTAACAACCTTTGTTTGTGAAGTGACCGAATGTCGATAAACTCTCTGGCAGTAATGACTTAATTTGGAACATTGTTTATATAAGTAGTATAATAGTTGCTCACCCCTCCTCTGAAACCTGCAATGTGATGGTTTCCTTCTTCTATTCACTCCAGTTTCAGAACCAACCAACTACCGCAAACGTCCCAACAATGAAAAGGCCACCGACGACTACCATTATGAGAAGTTTAAGAAGATGAATCGACGTTACTAAGAAGCTGGATTTTTCCCCCCAAGGTTACTTAACTCAGTGGTTCTCAAAGTGGAATTATTTATTTTCACTCTAATTCCATCCGTAAGTAACACAACGACAGGATGTATGGCTATTTGGATCATGGGTTTCATACTTAAAGTAGATATTCTATCAGCTACAGGACGCTGGGACAAATTCTCATTAAAAAGGGGTCCATGTTCTGATTTGTGTCTGTTTGGGGATACTTGATGTAAAAAAAAGATTTGGAACCTACTAACTTAACTCGATATCATCTTAATAAAGATTGAGGCCTCCAGATGAACTATGAAGATCATTTGCAGCGTGGTTTTCATGAACGTCCTGTTAATCAGAGGACTCTGCAGCCAGTGTAGCAGTCTGTAAAAAGGCTCTTTGTGGTTGTCTGTGTACAGTGCTTGCTTTGTGAAATGTTAAAGGAGCATTCCACGTTGTTGATGAAATGGCTAGGGATGGTCAGACATAAGAAATGTTAAATGGAGTGGTATTCCTGCTCCATCTTGTGAGACATTTGCTTTTTAGTCCACTGTTAAATGTTGACTTTTAGTCGTAGAATTGTGTATATAGGGCTTTTATTTAGATTAAAAAGGAATAATAAAAAAACTAAAACCACAAGATTGAGGTTCTTTAATGTGACGTGGAGTAAAAAAACAAAACAAATGAAACCCAAATGTAAGCACATACACTCATACAAAATGCTATACTGGTAACTAAATGCTGCAAAGGTACATAAACAAGTTGTAAGTTAAGTATTGTATATACAGTATAAAAGTGTAGAGTGTATGCAAATGTATGAGTTCATTTTGAAAAGATTAATTCATACAGAGGGGAATGTTACTTCTGATCCTTCCTATTCATGACTTTCAGGTATTTCTTCAGTGCAGTTTCTTTGTTCTACTTTACTTTTTTCATACCTATTTATGCAAAAAGAAATCCTCAATATCAAAGGTTAAGTTGCCATGACAGCCACTAGTCCACAATGTGTAATGGAAACTAACTTAGCCAAACCACTGATACAGTACAGATCCAGTGTTCATCAGTCTGCCTTCTTCCTCACGGTTTCTCTATGGAGGACGTCCCGTGTCCGTTGAGGTGGTGTGGGGGGTTCGCCTCCTGAGACGGAGGTCCCTCCGCGTCCTCCCGGTCCCCCTGCGTGGAGCTGCAGCTGCTGCCCGCCGAGGCCCAGCTGTCTCGCCGGCGGTACGCCTCACACAGCGGCAGATCAGTGCTGTCCCACTGACTGTAGCTTTGCAGAGCGGAAACCAGTAGGAGGCAAAGAGGCAGCGCAGAAAGAGAAGCAGACGAGAGCGACAGGTCAGAATAAAGCACATTCATCCGCATAGAGGAGCACGTAAAAAGACACGCATACGACAGAAGCGTGGAGGTTATGCAGAAGCACTGGAAATGGGATCAACACCTAAAAACAGTGGCTTACTCACTAGATACTGTAGTCAAAAGGTGTGACTTATCAGCTGTTGATTTTAAAGGGTAATTTAGTTTTTTTCAACCTGGACCCTATTTTCCTATGTTTTTGTGTCTAAGTGACTGATAGAAACAACTTCCTTTGAAATTAGTCCCATATAAAGCAAGACCGCTCCAGTCGGCAACGGCAGAACAAGCTACGATTTAAGGTAGACCTTCAATTTCCGTCCACTATTTTTGCCAGTGACAGGCTCAGATTATTATTCGAAGTGTCAGACAACATTATGGAAAGGATCCCTACAGAGATAGATCTTTAACATTAAACAACCTCTGAAATATCACCATCGTCAAACTCACCAGACTCCAAGTAAATAAACAGTTTATTATTGTAAAACACGCTTCATTCAAAGTCAACAGAAACTAAATAAAACTACTAAAAGCCGTCTTGTTTTCGTCTTTCTACTGTTCCAACAATCACCGCTCTGGTTTGGTTGAAATAAAGCGTTAATTCAACCGTTTACACATGGAAATATACTGGCTCTATACACGCTAAAAGTCCTGATTATTTACATGGAGTCTGGTGAGTTTGGCGATTTCGGTGCCGTTTGATGTTCAACAAAAAGGTCGTTCCTCTTTAACAAAAACAATCATGGGTTTCATACTTACGGTAGATAGTCTATCAGCTACAGGACGCTGGGACAAAATCTTATTAAAAAGGGGTCCATGTTCTAATTTGTGTCAGTCTGGGGATCCTTGATGTAAAAAAAAGTTTTGGGAACCTATTAACTTAACGTGATTTTGGGGCTGTTGGATGTTAAACAAACAGGTTGTTCCTCTTTAACAAAAAAGGTTTCTCTCTGTAGGGATCCTCTCCGTAATGTTGTCAGACACTTAGAATAATAATCGGAGTCCCTCAGGGGCAAAAACAGAACTTATAGTGGATGCAAACTGAAGGTGGACCTTTGTCCTGTAGGGTTCACGGCTGCCGCTTACAGTGTTCTCGCTCAATACTGGACCAATTTCGAAGATGTTTGTGATATTAGTCACTTAGACACCAATGCACGGAAAAATAGGGTCCAGGTTGGAAACAACAAAACGACCCTTCAAGTTCAGCAAAAATTAGTGCCATTAGTTGCTGATGGAGGAGAAAGCAGAGCGAGTGCAGTGGAGGAAGGAAGGCCCACACACAGCATGCTCCAAACACGCCTGAGAGACGCGTCTGAGAGACACACGTCTGAGAGAGACATCTTTCTCACAGAAAACAAAGACACACTACTGCAGTGTTTTGTCTCTACTTTATTTCTTATCATTCTGGGTCTCTACCGGAACAGCTTGCATGGTTACAGCTCGAGACACTTGTGGCGTTAGGACGCAATCAATTCAAAATAATCACCTTTTTAGACTTGCTTTTACAGAAAGACAGAAAAAAAACTGGAGAAACGCTTAGTAGTTTCAGATAGGATCTTGAATAAATAACAGCAAACAGTCGTGTCTAATTTCAGAGTCGATGCCTAACATTCATGCACCGACCATCCCTAAACTCTCCCGAACAAAATCATCACCACTGTTCCATTCATGATTTAAATATGGCATATAAATACTCTGATGATCTATAAAAATCTTTATACTGATAAAGTTTCTGTTCTTTCAATGTGTAATTCTTCTAAAAATGGCCTTCCTACAAAGCTCTACCCAGAAGCCCTTTATTAACAACCATCTAACAATTCATCCATGAATAAAATAAGTCAATAACTTCATTACTTCAATTCAAATGACTTGAGTAGTGAACGAACTAGGAGCAAAGGCCTCGTTACATACATCCCATAACCCAGGAGTGTCAAACTCAACTTCTCTAAGGGCCACACTGGAAAAAAAAAAAGAATCCCGTTGAGGGCCAGGCGTGTACAGTTCAATAACATGCTTTGATTTCATCCAAAAAGTCAAATATGCCAAGAATGTCGGAAAATGTGACAAAAACGTTGAAAAAAAAAAAGCACTAGAAATGTTGAAAATAGTGTTAATAAAGTATGGAAAACGCTGGAAAAAACCTTTAGAAAAAGATACCCAAACAGTGTAAAAATCGTTAAAAGAAGCCCCAAAATGTCGGAGGAAGCGACAAAAACTAGACAGGCCAACATGTACTGTTAACCTAAATTGATGTGGAGTCGGATCAGAGTCTGCGAGGGCCCGGGTTGGGCCGGGGGCCTCGGCTTTGACACGCGTGCACTAAACCGTGCATCCATCCCATGTGCCTGATTTGTTAAAACCTCTCTAAATCCTATTGGACGCCGCAGACCAGGAAACTGTGGGATCACCACTTACAACAACCAACCAACCCAGCAGTAGATCAACCTAGAGCAATATACCGATTATATTGATATCGATATCGTGATATGAGACTAGACATTGTCTTAGATTTGGGATATCGTGATATGAGACTAGATATTGTCTTAGATTTGGGATATCGTGATATGAGACTAGATTTTGTCTTAGATTTGGGATATCGTGATATGAGACTAGATATTGTCTTAGATTTGGGATATCGTGATATGAGACTAGACATTGTCTTAGATTTGGGATATCGTGATATGAGACTAGATATTGTCTTAGATTTGGGATATCGTGATATGAGACTAGATATTGTCTTAGATTTGGGATATCGTGATATGAGACTAGATTTTGTCTTAGATTTGGGATTTCGTAATATGGCCTAAGTGTTGTCTTTTCCTGGTTTTAAATACGGTGTAATGTACGGTTCAAGGTGTTCTGCCTGTGGATTTGTTGTTTTTTAGTTTAATAAATACATCTTTCCTGAAGTCAAAAAATAATAATTGCAACATTGAACTAAAACTAACTATTATTATTTCTTCCAAATCCCGAGTAGCCCTCAGTCCACTATGCTCTATGAAACAAAACATGTCAAGGCACTTATTAATCAATAAAGTCATATAGCGAGACGATCGCCATGGCAACGAGCCTCGGCAAAGATCTGCGTTGATGAACGACAGCGTTTTATGGATATGACGACCCAAAGTTGTCAGGTTTGATGCTGTCCCAGTGTGGGGGGGGGGGGATTCAGCGTTGAAGGTGAGACAGCACATGGTGCAGGTGGGGGCATGGGACACAACAGTGAGCTGGGATGTGGGGGGTCGGGGGTGTCATGAGCCTACTTGTACCTGGAGGAGTAATATTCTTCCTCTAGCTCATACAGGTCGATGGCGATCTCGTCCCGGAGCGACGTCAGCTTCTTGTCGCACTCGTCCTGCAGCGAGCGCAGCTGCTGGTTCTGGAGGCTGATGGCGTCGTTCACCGACGGAAAGTCGTTCAGGATCAGGAACTGCTTCAGATCCGACACCAGCTTCATCAGGGACTCGCCGGCTCGAACCTGACGCAGCAACACAGACGGGGGAGGGGGAGTGTGTTCAGCAGCGATTGATTGGGGGGGTTTTCTACTATAATGTGGGAAAAAATGTGGATCAGTGTTTCCCAAAGCCCAAGAGGACTAGGGACGGAACTGAAAACCCGGTGCTAATACGCCACCGGGGCCTAAACGTCCGGTATCTACCGGACCAAATCCCAACGCAGATTTTGGTGCCAATTAAATGGATTTTGTGCCACTCTCTGATGCTCTGAAACAGACGTTAGAGGCAACAGAAGCATCACTGCACAAGACGCTAGTTAGGACTTCACCTGACAGCAGGTAACGTTAGCCTACCGTTAGCCTACTAGCTAGCAGCTGGATTAAACACAGTTTAAAGACTAATAATAGTATATATAATAGTATTTAATATAGTATAAAGAAACCTGTAGGGGGGCTCTATAGAGAAACCTGTTGGGGGAGCTCTATAAAGAAACCTGTAGGGGGAGCTGTATAGAGAACCTGTTGGGGAGCTGTTAGAGAAACCTGTAGGGGGGGCTCTATAGAGAAACCTGTAGGGTGACTCTATAGAGAAACCTATAGGGGAGCTCTATAAGAACCTGTAGGGGAGCTGTATAGAGAAACCGTAGGAGGGAGAGGGGGCTCATAGAGAAATCTAGGCGGAGCACTATAGAGAAACCTGTAGGGGGAGCTGTATAGAGAACCCTGTAGGGAGGAGGAGGGGAGCTCTATAGAGAAACCTGGGGGTGTGGGGAGGAGGGGGGGGCTCTATAGAGAAACCTGTGGGGGGGGGATTTATTGAGAGCCTAGGGGGGGGGGGGCTCTATAGAGAAACCTGGGGTGGGGGCGGGGGGGCGAGGGGGGGATCTATAGAGAAACCTGTAGGGGGGGCTCCTATCGGGAACATGGCCCAACCGCAGAGCGCCCCTTTAACCTCTTAAACTTTAACTGTAGGGAAGTATTGCTGTGAGTGATTTCACTTCAGTAAGTACCAAGCAGCAGATTCTGTGTAAGCCTACGCTGATTTATTCATAAAAAAACACAAAAACAGTGGATCTTTACTCAAGAATTAAACAGAAGCAGGTTGTTTGGACAGACCTGCCCCCACGGCTACAAAGGGAAGGAAACCTCCTATCATCTTTCTCTCTCCTTACTAAATAAAGGACTATAAAAACAATGTAAAACATGTCTGTGAAAAGAGAAAGACAACAGAGTGTTTTGCATATTCGAGACTTTGTGCGCTGCTTACGATGTTGGCGGCTCTGACGTGCATCTCATAATGGTCCTGCTCTGCCTGCGTTGCCCTGGAAACCTGGGTCTCGTCTTCTATCTGGAGGAAGAAAACAGCGTTATGACGATATTAATATACTCATGTTTAACCCTCGTCTTGTCTTCCCGCCGATCTGCAAATTTTTGTTTTTCTGAGTCAAAATTTCAAATGGAAAAACCTTTCATCAACGTTTTGCTCATCTTTTTAAACCCTTTTGTGTCTTTCCCCTGGTGTTTTTGTCACCTTTTCAACGTTTGTTAATTTTTCTGAGCCTTTTTTTAATTTTATGGGGTTTTCCCCAAATCTTTTTTTTTTTTTTTTTTACATTTGTCACTTTTTTCACATTTGTATCTGTTTGCATTTGTTCACATTTGTCTCTTTTTGACATTTTTCTTCTTCTTTTTTTATATTTTTCCACACAAGTTCTTTTATCAATAATTCTTTATGCTATGAAATTAACAAAAACACTAAAATTTAATGAAAGTAGTGAACTGATTTATTGAACTTGTGAGAAGCGTTGTTGGTAAACCATCCATGTTACTTTTATTGGACAATTTGTTTGAAAGAATCCCAAATTTCTGATAAAGAAAACTTTTTGGAAAGGGGTCAAATCTGACCCGAAGTCAGGAGGGTTAAAAGGGAAACAACGTTCAGAGAGGGGAAAAGGATGGAATCTGTCCTGCTTTTCATCAGAGGTAATACGATCGATCGATCGACAGCTAGATCGATCGATCGATCGATGGCTACGTTATTCACCCCAAAGGAAACGTTAGGATTTTATACGTTATGTACCTTTGCCGTTTTGATAATCTCGGTGAAGTTGTCCAGGATGGACCGGATGTCATCTTTCAGTCTCTTGTTGTAGTTCTGTAGCAGCGACTCTTTGCTTTGAGGGAGCCCTCTCTGGGCAGCCATCGTTCAGCACAGCGCGCGCGCCTTAACGTTACGTTACGTTACATTAAGGACACGCACATGAATCCATTCGGCCAACGAGGTTTGTAAAACAGCAGAAGTATAACGCAGTACAAGTTCTGTAATGATTAAGACTTCATTTTTACCGACTATTTTGAAAAGAATCTCGTTTTGTAAAACTAGCCCAACGTTTGCGCTTCTTCTTCTTCTTCTTCTTCCTCCTAGGGCTATATCGGATAACTTCCGGTGTGTCTGCGTGTCACCGCCCCCTAGCGACAAATCTGATGATTTCACACTGTGCCACATCCGTTTAGGGAATGCGATCAGTCTCTACCATAGACTGTCATATTAACGGTCTATGGTCTCTGCTAGAACACAATTAAAAATGGACGTTTTTGTCACAAGGTTATAATTCATGTTAAAAATCCACTATGGAAATAACATAAGTGTCATATCCGGAATAATTTTCTGAATTGATTCAGGAATACACGTTTATCACAGGAAATAAGGTAAGGTCGTTGATGTTCAGGTGGAAAAAATGACCATTTTTCTTCTTGTAAAAATTTGAAATGGATCAATTTGACCTGAATACCAAACAAGGGTTAAACGTCATATAAAAGAGGTTTTAGATTTAAATACATATATATTTATAGCATGACTCAATGCATAAACCACTGAGAATTAACCCTTTCAGCGCGGTGTTATGTGACAGGAGACCTATATTTAAAGTAAAAGCACAACAGAATTATCAGCAAATTAAAGTAAGAACAGTTCAAGTTTTCAATATGCACCAAAACAGTCCCTAGCATTGCATGTTATATTATAATATTGGAATTTTTTTTTTGTGATCACACTTTTTTCTTTTATATTCAAAAATTAACAAAACAAACAACACAGACATGGGAACCTGGGAGGGAGGGGGGGGGGAGACAAAACAACACATTCAGAAACACACACACACACACACACACACCCCAAGGGACCAATCCAGGGTCCGGGGTGTACCTCAAAAGAGCCAGCGTTTCTGCGTCCAGGTCCTAGGTCCTCTCCTGCGCTCCATGGATGCGCGCCGTTGACAGTTCCATGTACACAACATCCAAGAAGGAAAGGGTCCGTGCATGGACGGACGTGTCGTGAGGGGCTTCCAACGGGCTGCAATCATTCTCTTAGCAGCTGTAAGTCCAGCAAACAGCACGTTGCTGAGGCCCAGAGAGCTGACAGGCCGAATCAGAATCAAGACCAAACAGTAACAGGCACAGTAACATTAAACAAGGCGGAGATTTTGGATGAAATACTGTTCCAGAAGTGACCAATGGGAGCGCACCACCAAGTATGGGATTTATTGTTAATATCATTAGGATATACTGTAAGCATGCCGATGTTGGTCGAGGTGAAGCTTTGTATGTGACACTGTAAATTTAAAAAGCTGGAGTAAAACTGTGTAACACTGAAATGTAGTGGAACTGTATATTGTAATTTCCCCACTGGAGATCAATAAACAGTATAATTATTATTAATAATAGAGATATAGAATAGAAATCTCAAATTCAAAGTGCCTCAAACTGTTCTGAAGTGCAGTACTTAAGTATATATGCTTAGTAACATACAGAAGTATGTTTGAAATATGATAAATACGTTAGAACAAAACAGTGCAAACATTTGATTTACATTCATTTAATAGTTTTTTATACATGTTACATGTTATGACAGCTTTTAAAGGCAGGCTGTGCAGCGAGTATTTAGAGTGCTTTTTATCATCAGGTTGTCGACTCCTCCAAAGATATCCTATACAACTGTTTGAAATACCGGTACGTTCCTCTTAAGGGAAACACTGACTCTGTGCAACCTTAATGTGTACAAGTTGGGTGAGAAAAGGGATACATTTTATATATAAATGAAAAAAGATTGTACACTTCAAAAAGAAGAAAAAAATCAACATGATTTTACATCGCAACAGAGGAATACATGAATTAAACTTTGGGCTGAAACAGGTTGGAACCTCCTTTTCTTAAAAGTGCCTTGGTGAGAACCCAAGAGCGTTCCATGATTTTACAGCACAAAAAAACAATAAAATATGACCAAATGACAATGGAAAAGGAATGTCATCAATCAGTCACCATTCAAATTCTTACTTACAAGATACTACCGGTGCAATCCCTGACTGGAACTGTGAAGCTAAGTTGTTGTTTTTCTTTCTTAAGTTGCAGTTTCAGTTTTCACATCAGTGAGAGTCACAGCGAGTACACGTTTGGAGTTCATACAGACCTACGATAGAGATGCATTACATAGTTGAATGACAATCTCGGTGCATTAGCGAACCGCGGACAGCAAAAGGAAGTTGTACATGATTGTTCACAAGTCTTTCGGTGCTGAATGCGATGAAGTGCAATAAAACGATGTAAACGCAGCAGGTTTTTTTTTTTTTTTAAGGATGGAACAAACGGCAAAAGTGATATACGCTCTTTGATGTGGTTGGAGGGATGTGCTACAAGGGTGTAAGGCTTCAGAAATATCTTGTAAAGGAAAGAAAAGGGAGTCTTCTACACATATCTGACATAGCAACAACATAATGAATTTGCTATGCCTATCATTTTAATTACGGTTCGTATGTTACATGGAACAGACGCTGATATTCCGTTTTGTTTTTGTTTTTTTTTAGACAGAACAGTGACCACAAACATAAAATATGACAAAATGCAAACATTTTGGAATGAAACAAAAGTTCCATTTCATATCAACAAATGTTATTCTTGAAATATGCATTATCATCCAGCATCTGCCTCGCAACAAACTGTCGAGCATGAAGACCAAAGAGCCCAAATCTCTGGACTTTGAGGGGACCGTGATGTAATTACACATCCACTCCTCTGAAACATCTTTACAGCGTCTTTTCCTCTTCAAAGCTTCTGTGAAGTTATGATCTTGTTGAATTCTAAGAACTAATACAAAAGGAGGAATGAGGCGTTATCAGACCATACTTTTACAGTAAGACTCAAATAGACAGGAATCGATACTGCCAAGGCTGCAGACAATCTACCAACCACGAGTGTCACGATTTTCCAAATCTTCGATTCAATTTTTCTTTTCAGCAGCGACGGCAACGCCACAAAACAGCCACTAGATGGCAGGAGTGTACTTGACAACAACAGCTTGAGTGTCTCGTAATCAACAAAGTGCAATTGAAAACACTTTTAGTTTACCGAGATCCCCATGAACGCACCATGCTTTACCTTCATTCTGTTTCCATAACTCACTCACGGGGAAGGATACATTGCCACAGGGTGGTGTCTGGAAAAAAGCAGCTGAAGGCTACCGCTAAGCTAACGTTAGCACTTGTGTCTTTAGCTGCATGCTACCAGCCGGTAAGCTATGCTGTGTCTGTTGTGTTTTTCTTTGGACGTGTGCAAGTAGGCGCAGGTGGGGAGTGAGACAAAATACTGGGGTGGTCGCCGACTCTGCTTTTGATTACAATAGGACGAGAAATTGAAAAATCGTGACACACCCACTACGAACCCATCGTCACTGCGTGGTGTTTTAGCGCCAATACGAAAAGTAACTGAGGTAGGCAAGAAAACAATCAATTGCTTGACCACCATGTTGTCTTTGTGTGTAGATGTACGTACCAAAAAGGAGAATTCAAAAAAGGTGAAAGGACGTGACAGGGAACATTATTTTTCTTAAGAGCGACTAGGAGTCAAGGATTTATGTCAGTTATCTTACTCTAATGGAGCATTCAAGTGTAAAGATGACCTCGCACTACCACTAATTGGAGCCAGTAAGGAATGAGATCCATGCAGGCCTGCAGTCCAGCTGCAGCGCTTGCAGCAGCATGCAGCACACGCCTGTACTCGTTTGCATGATTCAGTGATGTGCGCCGGCGTCTCCGAGTGGGCGCTCAGGGCTTTTCTTGCGGGGCCTTGAGGTGAAAGGGCGCAGAGACGAAAGGGTCTACAGCGCTCACTTCCGAGGTCCATGAGTGAAGAGGTCCGACGGGGACCGACGCCACGGCCGCTTGTCTGCTCACGTTGGACACTACCCGTTGAGCCGCTACTGGCTTCTGCGGCGCAGGTCCCTCAAAGTGTCTGGAATATTTGGCCAGAGCTTGTGGACGGAACGGCTGCTGGACGACCTGTCCCAACGCGCTGTGATCAGCGGTCGCAGCGTGAACCTCAGACGCGTGAGGATATGATTGCTGAGCTCCCGGAGCCTCTTTTCTTTTTCCGAAGGGAGCCTGAGAGAACACGTCGAAGTTCTGCGGAGCTGCATGGGGGGCACGTGGAAACGGAGCGCTGGCAAACACATCGACCGTTTCTTCTTGCGCAACGCGGAAGGGGGCTTTTGAGAAAACATCTGCGGCAACATGTGGCTCGTGTACACGCTGGGAATGATTCTGGGCCAAGGTGCTCGGGGCTGGTTGGTGGAGGGTAGAGGATGGTTGCGTTGGGACGGCGCTGGAGTGCGGCGACAAGTGGACGAATACCGGAGGTTCTTCTTCGTCCTCCGAGTCGAGCAGCAGGGGTCTGGAGCCGCTGAGGTCGTGGGCGGCTGCGTGACCCTCAACGGCTCCCTCATCCTGCTGCTCTCCTTTATGGGCTTCATCCTCCTCCACCTCTTCTTCTTCTTCTTCGTCATCTTCGTCGCTGGAGTGCACACATCCCTCGTTTACGCGAGATTCTCTTTTTGCAGGTTCAGTCCCCTGGCCCTCACTAAGAACAGAGTAGCCATTGCTTTGCCCTTGAACATCTGTATTGGAGAGCAGAGATAAAGAAAATCATGTCAGATGTGAGTAAAAATGTGAGAAAGTAGAGCCGCAAGTAACGATTGTCTTCTTGATTAATCGATTAGTTGTTTGATCTATAAAATGTCAAGTGAAAATATTGAGATAGCATTCTCAAATGTCTTGTTTTGGCCACATTTAAGAAGCTGGAATCACAGATGTTTTTACTTTTTTTCCCCCATTAAAAAAGGATTTAAACCAATTAAGCGACTATCAAAATAGTTGGCGATTCATTTAATAGTTGACAACTAATTGATTCATCTTTGCAGCTCTATTAGAACGTATAAATATTGTCCACTTGAGGTCCGGCAGCTCATCCGTCCACCAGACCATCAGAACTCAGTCACACAAATATGACATTCAATATGGCTGATGGAACATCTGGAACGTCTGTAATCACTGAAGAATGAATAACGACGACGCGACAGTGAGAAACCGGCACAGGACTACAACAGTACAGACACAGTCTACTCTGAACGAGTCTCGCACGACTGGCAAAACTGGCCAGCTCTACAGCATTACAACATCAAATAACCTTGTTTCCACAAATTAGTTTCAGCACAGCTGCAACACCCTCAACCTTTTAAAAAAACACTTTTTAAAATAAAATAACAGCCCCTTGTGTTAGGGGGAAACAGAGACAGCGGTTTGGCTTTTAGTTAGAATTGATTGTGTTGAGGTACAGGGAGTCAGTGGGTCTGTGGAAACAAGGACAAAGAGCATTCACAGCAGAGGTAGTAGGCAATTAGGGACAGACAGGTTTGCACAGATGAGCAGAGACAGATCAGTCTTACCTCAGCAGGGTGGACAGCAGCCGTTAGCTGGCAGCTCTCGGGAAGATGTTAGTTGCAGCCGTTAAAAAGGAAAACGCCAGTTTTTGTTTTACTTTGTTAGGTTATTTCCTTCATCGCTCGTCCGTTTCAAACTGTCCACAGCCCATTTAATATATTATACATTTGTCTAGATGATTTGACGCATGAGTCGATCAAAGTGCACCGATCATCTCACGGGTCAGAGCGCGGACTACTAAAATAGAGACAAACAATGAGACTGCTCGTGGGATAACGTCCATTAATTTCTCACAACACAGCTCACGGGCTCTACAGTCTCAAAGAATTGAACTAAAAGGAACACAGTCATCACCAATCACAACAGAAATGTGATTTTAAAATGCATGTCTACCAACATCCAGGAAGCGTAGAACTACTTAGATATGAAGGGGTGAAAGAAAAACATTGGAATAGTACTTTAAATCTTAGAGCATTGCCAACATGCCTGAAGGAGAACTGCACACGTTTCTGATGAGTCATGTACTAAGGTGGCAACATATTTCCATAGTGCAAGGCAGACGCACTAAATAAATGATGGTTTCATACTGAAATCTGAGCCGAAACGGCCTTAGTTAGTGGATAGCATCACGTTAAATTAGAGTCTGAAATCTAATTTGGTTCCCAGAAAGAATATTAATCTGTCTGCCAATTTAAACTAGAAAGATACCTTAGAATCAATCTTTAAACTGTCAATCAAGCTTCTTTGCTCTGTTGAGTAAAATAACAAACAAATATGACCCAAAGAGACTTAATTTACATTCACATTAATGAATTTTATTTAGTGTCTCTCTTCCTGAACCTTAATTCCTGAAAATAGAAGTACACACTCCACAAAGGTCCTGCTTTGACATAAAACATCTGCCAAATCATGTCAAACATTTTGATATAATCAAAGGATTTTCTATACCTGCCACCATATCCACCCAACCGGCACAACGAGTACATTTGTTTCACACAGCAACACAAGTCAAACTCTACGGCCAAGGCAAGAACTCTACAGGATACAGCGTTTTAGAGTCGGATGAGAACATGCAGTGTTATCGTAGGATTGCATAGATTAGCCACAAAAATGCAAATGACTTAACTGAACATTAGATGGAAAGAAAAAAAGCATAGTTGTATTTACCCATGCCAATTCTTACTGTTGTCGATGACTAACCCTTACAATGTGTCACACTGGATGGAGGAGGAAACTATTTATGTCCCAAACTTCGAGCTTATACTGTATACCTTAGTGTTTTCTGTTTCTATGTACATACCTACGGTTATATGGACCTTAAAAAGAGACTTGTGCCTTTGCAACAGACCTTCCTTGGCCAGAGAAAAGCCAAAGTGAAAGGTAATACTTGTAATGCAAAGTCAGTTGTGATAAGTGATTGTAATCAGATGTGATATACGGCTGTTTTTTTTTCCAATTTGCACAAGCCTTTCTTAAGATCATTAGCCCAACAAAAGAGAGCGGCTATCAGATGAGAGGTGCTACAGAGATATCAGGAAGTTCATTCCGTCATTAGCTCTGGTTTGCGGTTGTGGCTAGAAGGGATACAGCAACGGCCGGAAGGTACGGAAAAATCTCGCAAAATCTAATCTAATAATATAATTTTGATACTTTTACACAGGAAACGCGTGTTTGTTCCTTTTCCTGAGCTTATCTAGTCGTTTTGGTGCCTAAACACAGTCACTTTTTCTGAGCTAAACACCGTAGCTGTATCCCTTCTAGCCACAACCCTGTTTTGCTGCCTGTTTGATCAAATCTCTCCCAGTAACATACAGTAACTGACAAATACCGGTGTTACATAACGAACTGCGGCGGAGAAATAAAATCCTACCCAGTCAGGTAAGTCCTGAGCACGTTTGTATCGATGGTGACGATCTAAAACAAAAGCGCTAGCTGAATGCTTGACAGAGAGGGTCAACATCTTTGCACTCTATAATACAGCTTTTTACTTTTAAGTATTTGTTTTGATCTATATAGCCTTAGAAATTTTACATATTACATAATGGTACTCAGTTCATACAGTCAAGTCTAAAGCGCTATCAATAATAGTCATTTTTATTCATACCATGATAAATTAAATCCCTTTAAATAGTACACACTAAAAAAAAAAGAAGCAAAAATTGATATTTTATAAGTGGACATATAAAAGGATTTATTTTTAGAATTTCTCCTTTGGCTGAAATGGATGTCACATAAGCCAAACGCCCTCAACGTCTGTGGTAGGAATATATTGGATAAATAAGACGAGAGAGGATGTCAGAAGGAGTGAGATGTCCATGTGAAACTCATTTCTCAGCCCAGTAACTACTACTAAATGTCACGCAAGCAAACAAGAAGCATAAGTGTTTGAAGATATGGTGGCTCCGATTCAATTGGTGCAATTCAAAGATCTAAAAATTCAAGTTGAAAACCGGACGACTTACCGGGGCCCCGCTGGTTGGTCACATGACTGACCAGCACGGCTCTGATAGGCCAGAGTACGTTCGATTGCATTCAGGCTCCGGAGCCTCTCCTGTCCCAGGGAGCCCAGCTGTTGCTATGTGAATGATTTCAACTTGAATTTTTCCAATCTGAATTTGTGACCATTAAAAACTAAAAAATATATTCAATTTCAGCTTCTGAAATTGCAAAACAAGAAACCTAATTTTAATTCCAAAAAGGTGAATTCAAAACAAATTTAAAAATTCAATAGGCATGGCTTTCAAATTAAAATATTTGGACTTAGTAGCTGTTAAAACTTGAATACTTATGTCTCATATTTGCTACAATAAAATCAATATTGTACCCCCCCTCTCTGTAAAAGTGGTATGCTGCCAGAAGAATCTGCTCATTCTTCACTGACCCTGGGAGCAGCCCGACACATGGCAAACAGAATAATAATAACATCTTTCCTTTGGCTTTGGCAAGGCTACAGGTCAAATCACTTGATTCCCTTTTTGTTTCCGCTGTGCTTATCTTGACAATAGGCTGCGCCCTATTAGTCGACTACTCATCCATTAGTCATTTTTTTATTCTTTTTTTCCCCAGGCTGAAGGACTTATTTTCAAGAAGATCATAAGAACTTTACCATTTCTGGCTGAACACAAGATTTAAAGTGGTACTTTTGCACAATTCTTTGTGGAAAAACACAGTTTTACAGATGTAAAATGAACTGCATTTACTTTGCGCTTGTCTAGTTTCAACAACCACTCAAAGCGCACAGATCTGTCGACAAAATCATATGGGTGTCGACTAAGAATTTCTTTTAATGAAGACAGCCCTACTTGACTATGGGTCAAAATTATGATGTTGAGTTCATGACCTTACACGTAAAAAGATGTATAAAATGCACACACACTATTAATGGTCTTGCAAAGTGTTGTCGGTAATGCTGACAAAGAAAGCGTCCGGCCATGGCAAAGGCGCCGAATTAATCAGCCACGTTAACACTGAGTTCACCAGTTTCAGACAGACAGATTCAAAGGTGTAGTTTTAAGATACCCGGCTTAACATCCAGAGAAAGGTATCAATATTCCGTTGATGCTGAGGCTGCAGCATGTACTAAGTTAGCTTAGATAACGTTAAAGCGTGATCTACTGTGTATTTGAGTAATCGCATAGAATAGAGCAGATCTGACTTCCTAAGATGATGGAGAGTGAAATGATTCTCCTTGCACACAACCGTAAACCACAACAGTTTGAGAAATCTCTTTAGAGCTCCCAAAGCTGACATTTGTTTGTTTATGGTTTACTGGTTTATGGTTTACTGGTTCAATCAGTGCCAACTTTTCTCAGTGGTTCCCTCTGGGTGAATCTTTGATCGTCAATAGTTCGGTTTAAAGCTTTCACGGGAGAGTGCAGCGTCACATTAACCTGGTGGTCTACAGCATTTTGACTCCTCACTCTTTGGTCAGACCCCTGACACAAATGAGCATGCCTGAAGTTGGAGTGTTCAAACAAAGCTTCAACCCTGAACAAGTACACAAACTGAACACAATGCAGCTGTGATCAAGCAAGTTTAACATGTGCAGACGATGAAAGTGGATCACCATGGCAGTGCACTCAAAGAGGGATATTAATGCGGAGTATGAGGAAAGCATGAGGAAGACCATGGTGTAGCCGGGACAGAAGCAAGACGATATGCTCAGGCGTAAAAGAAAATATTGATTTTGTTGTTGTTTTTTTACCAGCGTGGGAATGTCAATGGCCAGCAGAGATATATGAAGCCAGCAGTTGAGGCCAAGGAGGCACATAGAAAGAAAGATTCAACTGAACCAATCTATGCTGGCTCCTTTTGTTTCACTTCATAAGGTGCTACATTAAGTGATTCAGAGTCCCCATCTCCCCCACCCTCCCCCTGTCCCCCATCCCTTTTGTTAGGATTGCACACTGCCCCTTCAACCTCTCCCACCCCCTCTAGAGATCGATGAGCTGATCCACCAGCAGAAGGGATCGTGCCATGTTGGGGATGCTGGACTCTGAACTGCCACTGTTGCTGCGCGAGTGACCACCTGAAAACGTGCCAGAAAGAGAGAGAGAGAGAGAGAGATGGGCATGGAAGGAGAGCCGGGGGAGGTTGTGAAAAAACAAGCAAAAGAATAAGTAATGTTAACAGAGATTGTATGGAGAAATTAAGTGCAGGGAGTTGATGAAGATGAAGGGGAAATGATGGCAGAGCAGAGAGATGCATGAACGGGGGGCAGAAAGAGACACAGGCAGAGAGTGAGCTGCGTTAATTTTATACAGCTGCATCATTACAAGGGGGGGGGGACTTTGAAGATAAACTACAAAGAGCCAAACACCTTCAAGGGCAGAGAATCACTGCCAGTATAACATTAGAAACAAAAGACAGAAAGATGACTGACGTGATAGCTTGATGGGATAAAAAGCCTTAATGTGACAAGCACACCCATACAAGATTTCCCATCAGCCATCACAGGAATGAGCTATGGTAACGGAGTTGGGAGCTGAGGCATTCATCTTTGTGGCTCGTAGTCTGTGTGAGTGCTCATCTCGGGACTCTGTTAACCTTACCTTGATTTGAGTTTTTGGAGATAAGCACGGGAATAGGGTCAAACTCGTCATCATTGCCCTTCTCCCCGCACGACATGAGAAAAGCAGAGTCTGCGGTGAAGGAAGAGGAAGTGGAGGAATGATAGAGGGGGGGAAAAGAAGTTAACTCAGCCAAGCGAGCAAAAAGAAAGGAGGATGCAAGTAGATTAAAGATAGATGCAGCCAGGGCAGTCACAGCATTTTTTTAAAGCCATGCATTTCAGGTGGCTTTTGGCTCTTCTACACATGAGTCAAGGGTCTGTGAAGCTGTCATTTAATGTGCCTAATTCTAAAGCCATATCCCATTTGAACAGGACCTCCTGTTTTTGGAAGTATCTGGAGTCTGTGGGGGTTTCACAGAAGACCTAAGGCCAGCTGAGCGGTGCTGCAAAGAGGAGGTCTTACCAGAAGCTGTCTGACCAGGCGGCAGCTCCTCCAGACAGGATCCAGAGCCGGATCCAGGAGGAGCAGAGGAGCAGGACGGGAGAGCAGAAACAGACTGGTTTTCATGAGGAGAAGTATGAGATAACAGGTCGCAACCCAGCAGAGAGTCCTCCCCAGTGAGAGAGTCTGAGACAGGATGAAGCAAAGCCAGAGGGACAAGGGGCAACAGTTACAAAATAAGATTTTTAGCTTAAGGAGCAGAGGGAAAAATGCATTTTGTTAGTATGTCAGTTCACTGATTTATCTCTGAAAGCATATAATCAGCATCAAAGGAAAGTCTTGGTGTAAATCTCTCTAGAAAACATGCTGAAAAGTCAGAGACAGGAGCTACACTCAGTCCAAAACCTACAGACTGCCACAGTTTATATCGATCGTTAGAGAAGAATGTAGACTTTAGGAGATTAGCATTGATAATGAAAGATCTGCCAATGTTCTCAGTTGAAAAGGCAGCTTCCCACGCAGTGTTTTTGCCAGGACAACAGTGATAGCCAATGATAAATGAGTTTGTTCTTTCCAAACCAAAGAAACTAAAAGTGACTTCATTTGTAAATAATCCCACAATAAAACCTTGTGGTTGAGATGATATCAACAAGTGACAAGGGGATCGTGACCACGGCTGGGAATAATAATTATTCCGGGGGGGGGGGGGGGGGGGGGGGGTCCAGGATGCTAACCTGGTAGGCTGGCAGGGAGGAGCTCTGGCTGGCCTGAGTGTCGCTGGGCCTGGGGGGCTTCCAAACCAGGAATCAGTGAATCCACACACACCTCTGCCTTCACTACATGGAAAAGACAGTAATACAAAAGGAAACAGATGGTCTTAGTAGGGGGAAAAAATTGATGAAGGCCTTCTTTAATCCTTTCCCCTAGCGGGTCCTTCTGACTTCATGAACTTGAGTGAGTGAAACAGGAGAAGGAAGGCAAAGAAGACTGGGAATTTCAGGGCAAGGCAGAGCTTGTACCATTGGTGGAGCTCTCTGCAGAACTATTGAAGGGGTTGGCCGGTGTTAAGAGGTCGGGGAGCAGCAGCAGAGAAGTTTCAGGGGACTTCAGTCCCTCAATCAGCTTCTCTGTGAGCAAGCAGGGAAAGAAAAAGACGCAGAGAAGTAATGGGCAGATGGCAAGTGAGAGAACAAGGCAATGAAGGAGGATTTTTCATACAAATAAAAAAAGGAGCAGATAAACTAACAAGATATGAAACTCTAGCAATGTGTAAATATGACATGTTGCCAAAATCAATGACAATAGTTACAGTTAATTACAAATATGTATTAAACCGTTGACTACATGGCCTACATTGTTAGGGACAAAATAAAAATAACAAGATAAGATGATGAATGCATGAAATGTGTTTAACATTGTGAACATTTTAAAGTCATCACACCATAATGCAGTGAAAAAAGTATGGTACGATTGTTTATTTAGTGAAGCTTGCCACAGCCATGCCCTCCATGACCAGTGAGTTGGGTGAAACCCCATGCAACGGACAACACTCTACAAGTCTTTACCAGAAGAACTATGGTGCAAAACAATTACTGCACAAAACATTTAGAATTTTTCACGCTCTTGAAGAACAAACCTTAACACCAAACATTTAATTATCAAAACAAAGCCACAGCAATCAGTGAGTTTCTTCACTGCGATTCCTAAATGCACCGTCACTGTCCACATGCCACCTCAACTCATTTTTGGACCGGCGCAGCCCAACGACATGATATCTTTGTTAAGTTGGCTTTACCAAAACCTTCATCATAAAAACAATATTCAGTTTTCTTAAAAGTATGGACCTCTATTATTATAGAATATTAGTGGTTTAGTTAGGCTGAAATACAGTCCATGCATGAAACAAGTTAACTGACTTTTTAACGGCAGCTTATACTTACAGGAAACTGCTATGGGGCAAATTGGGGTTGTGGGGGTGAGGGGTTGGGGGGGGTCAAGGAATGTGTTGGCTCAGAAAATGGCACAGCAGATGTGACCTTTTTCCCCCTTCACTATTGGAAAGAGGCCAACACTGATGAAAAGCTTTATACAAATCCTAAATGTCAGTGAAGTCAACGGAAAAGCATAGGTAAGGTTAAAAATGATGCACTGTAGGCTAAATTTTTACTCCATTCCAAAGAGGCAGTACTTATACGAAATGCTGCTCCGATATGCCTCTCTGCTCCATCAGCATAAGTCAGACTGTGTTTGCTTGTGTGCTTCCAGCTTAGGCTGGGTAGAGAAGATTAACCACACCCTGATTATGTAAAAGCCTCAACCTTTTTTATCCTGTCGGTTCTGGCAACTACACAAAGGAGGTTACCCAGCTAAGAAGCATGCACTTCCAAAAGGGCTAAAGGCTAAACTGAGGAGAGCATAAAAGGCTGGGTCTTTATTTTAACAAGACAGCATGCTTGAGTTTATTTTATTCTTTGTGGCACTGGTAAGCAGGCTCCTTCAGGCAGTAAGAAAATCCAATTAACAAAGGAGAATGTGTCCTTCGCATTACCAGGCAACCACGAAAGCACAGATCTGCAAATGAGATGCGATCTAGCTGTGGCTACGGTCTCTATTCATGGAAGCTGACAAGGACTCACTGTGAGGCTGCCTGCTATGTCAACAAGATAGGACCGTGTACTAATCCCAAAACTACACAACTAGCACTCATAAACCTAACAACTGTGATATCCAGGAAACTACTTCAGTAAATAAAAAAGAGTGACTCATAAGCTATAAGACTTTATTCGTGTGAGAGTCCAAGGCCGGAGACAATCAAAGGCAAGGCTCGTTCTGTGTCATGCTGTGACAAGGAAAATTACCTGTGGTGTCAGAGAGGGTACTAAAGGGGTCCGGGACAGTCAACAACACTGAACCTGCACTCTTGTCTGCCGACCTTTCAGCTTAACATTGCGCAGTGAATAAAGATGGAGAAGAACAAATGAAGGAATGTGACAGCATGAACAAAAGAAGAATGTGGGTAAAACTCAGGGACAGAGAAGACATAATCAAACTTTTATGGCAACGCTACACATTCACAAAGACAAAAAACTTCTTTAGATTCCACTTTCTCAATATATTATTGTTGCATGTAGATATTGAGAAAAATGTCCACTTGATGACTGATAATATCTCTCTAAAAAAAGCCTCCTGGGAGATGAAGTATGCAAAGCAATGAGACAGCGTACTAAAAAGAGTTAGGCAAAGCCTTACCTGGAAACGCATTGAGCCCCGGTATGAGATTTTCACTGGAGCCTGTGATCTTCTCTCCAGGTGCGGCAGCTGTGCACAAGCAAACAGCAAAGTAGAAATTATTTTAAGCTCACATGACTTTTTATCAATGCTGCAGGTGTAAGTATGCAGTGAACACGTTGCACTTACTCTCAGCTAACTTTGCAAAGTCTTTGTTAAGCAGCTCCTCTGCTGTTAGCTTGGAGAAGTTATCATCCCCAAAGGGGTTCCAGCTGGGCTGAGCGCTGGGTGCAGTAAGGGCCGATTGGGCGTTAGCATCACCTGGATGATAGACACTCTGCTGGGACGAGCAGGGGGAGCCAGAAGGAGTCGTGCTGGCTGATCTGCAGCACACAGAGGAGTAAACATAAACATGGGCAAGAGTGCACAGGGAATTTCAATCATGGGTGTTAAGTCTGTGGACACCGTCTTACTGATGTATGCAAATAAGAGTGAGCATGCAGCTATTTAAAGACTGAATTGAGCATTTCTTTTTAAGCTGGATGCTCTGGGATGTAAAAGGGTCATTTATCCTCCTTCGTGGGTTCTGTCATATGAATGGATTGTCTATTGAACCGCCTCAGCTCACTTAGTGCCATGAAAGGAGACAGTTCATCCTCAGATCACTGAAGGGAGTTAATTCTCCTCACTTGGACTTGTTGAGGCCAGCCTCAGCTGCGGCTGCCTGGAGTAGCTGGGTGGATTTGCTGACCGGGACCCCAAACACGGCACTGTGAGTGACATCGCTCAAAATGCGTCTGTGGCCGCTTTTAGGGGCCATCTTTGGCGACGAGGGGGGTGTCATTGAGCCCACTTTGTGAATCACTCGGCCAGCCGTCTGTGAGAAAAAAAGAAAAGAAAAAAAAAACGAGGGCGGAAATATGAGATGAAAACGTTCTTGATGCAAACAGAGAATTTCTCTTTTACTGCATGAGGAGAAACAAGCATATCAGACCCCTGAACGTACAAAAGCCAAGCAAGAAAGATCCAGTGGAAACGAAAATCTGAAATAAAGATGGATTTTAAATTCTTATAAAACCACAACAAAAGGAGAGAAAACCTGATAAGAACAAGAAGTATTCATAGTCCAGAGATTGTACAGAAACAGGTGCACCTTAGGAATACAGTTAACTGAATGGCAAAATACATAGAGTAGGGTCAACAAAGTATGAAAAAAACTTAATGATTTAGTTATCATGTGAGTTATACATAATCCAACTGTTGTTCAAAGATGGCATTAAAGGAAGCATTTCTACCTACGTGGCAATAACACCGTCCCATTGAATATACTCTGTGAGACCATTCCTATGCCCCAGAAGAGGAAAAAGTAACATTGTATGTGATTGGTTAGAAACGAGATGGTAATCAACTCCCCGGCCCAAAAGAGCAGCAGACGGCAATAGAAGTCGGATGTTACCACAACCTCTGGGCCAGCTGGAGGACCAACGACTGCAGACTCGGGGATGGGGGTCAGATGAGAAGCTGCAGTTTCATGGACATGGGCTACATGCTGCTGGTGTGGTGGTTGCAGGGCAATAACTGGATGAACAGGCTTAACTTTGGACTGCAGCAGGGTAGACGGCTGCAACGCGGTTTGTTGTTGCTGGAGGCTCTGTACCAGTTGGTGCTACATAAGAATACCACACAGCTAAGCATGAGGAAGGCCCAGTTTGTCATGATTTACAGCTCTTTGAGGAGTGCAGCAACACTTTTCAGGGTTTATTTCCTACTTTTTTTTGACAGTACACAATGGAAATCAAGACATAACATAAGAAAAAAAGAGGGAGACAGAGAGATAGAAATGGAGAAGGGAGGTTGAGAAGAGATTCTTTCACAACATTTAGGTTTTCGTCACTAAAAACACATTCTGTCCACAAAACACATCAGAGATGAACAGTATTGTATGTAGGTGATAGTTTAACTACAGTATACTGATTCATTTAGAAGAACACATTTTAAACCAGGGACAGGCCAGCTCAGGCAAAAAAACAGTGGGAATAATCCGACACACTGTCCATTTATTGATAATTAAATTAGGAATCATAGCAGACAAATGTATACCATGGTCACGCAAACGTTTTTTGGTTGAAAAATTATACCTGAAATTGTGTCACCGCTTGTGCACAGCATTCCACCAGTATCCCCGAGTGAAATTCAAAAAACTATTTGCATTCTTGTTCTGCCAGGATGCTTACCTGCTGGTTACTCTGTGGGCTTAGAAAGGCGGAGGCTTGCTGCTGCTTGATGAGAAGCTGCTGATGCTGTGGTGTAGCCTGTGGCTGCATGTTGGCTGTCGGAGCTGGCTGTGCTGCGGCCTGTGCAGCAGGAGCCTGTTGAGCTGGTGGCGGGACATTGATACCAACGCCTGGAAGGCAGAAAAATAAGAAGAATGAGATCTTTTTAAATTGCACGCACATACTGCATTGTTTTCATCCAATGATTAAATACAAAAAGAACGCTTGACATGTTGTAAAAATGAAAGGAGATTTAAGTGTTTTGATCTTTGTGCAAGTATTTGTGCGATTGTAGGTCTCCTTGAATGTCAAAAAGGACCCTCCAATTAGACAAATGAAAGTCTTTTATTAACTGGTAATATATGGATGATGCTTTAGGCCTAATCTCCAAAACAAGTGAATGCTTTACATTATACTCCATTCTTGATTCTATGGTAACAATCAATCCTTTTATTTAGTGAAAAAGCATTTAGCATAGCTAAATAAATACAGATTTATTTTTTTATATTTTTCATTATTTAAATACATACATTTTAACCCACAAACACTACATCCTTGGAAAAAGAGCCTGACTGATATATCGGCGGGTTGATATTAGGCATTTCCCGAACTATCGATATCAGCATTTATAATGGCCGATTAAAAGAAATTAACCCCAAAAAATAAACCACATATATTTGTATCGGTCTTAAAAATCCTTTATCGGTCGGGCTCTCTAAACACAAGTTAGTGAGTTTGAACTGCTCATACTTCTGCCCTGTCAAAGAGGAATTTCTGTCACTCGTGACAGACGCTGTCAGACGCTTTTCTTTTCTTAAAAAACACGAGTATGCTGCTGTAATTTTTGTTTCATCATGCCTGTCATCTATTCTGCCTTGTCAAAGGGTAAATGTCAAAAGCTTCTTTATAAAAGATTACGTAAAATCCTTTTAAGAATGGGACCACTGGGAAAACAAGCTCTTGATAGACAAGAGCCAAATTCTTGAGCAGTTCCCTATGCAGAGTTCAATACAAGATGTCGCTTTGGGTTTAGGATAACTGTCTCCATAAATAGATGAGATAAAATGTACTTTATTGTCCCCGAAAGGGAATTTCTTTTGGACACAAAATACAGAAAATAAGCATCTCAAATGCAGGTGCATTTGAGGTATCACACACAAAAGGTATCACAGAGTTACTCATACCTATGGCCTGGGGTGCACCAGCAGCCACGTTGGGTCTCTTGCGTGGGGTGAGGGCTGGCTGGATGGGAAGGATGCCTGATATCGGCTGGGGCTGAGCCTGGCCAGCCTTTGGTCGTTGGCGAGGTGCAATGGAGGTTTCCATGGTAGGAACGGGGTCTGTGAGCCTGATGGAATGAAAAGAGAAAATTGACTAGTTATGTAGTAAGTTTCATACAATGATAACACTCAAATGCTTTGCTTTGTTACTCACCTGGCTTTGGTTTGACTCTTTTTGGCCACCGCTTCACTGACTCTAATGGGCTCGGGAAGTTTTGCAGGAATAGGTGAATTCTACAGCAGCAAGAGAGAGGATTTGCAATTCTCATCTGATCCCAGAACAGTAAACCAGACTTAATTTTTTACATCACTGAGTCACTAAGAAAACGTTTTGAGTTCCACAGCTACACTCAAGTATTGATTTGCTGCTTTGATGAACCATTATTACCCACTTAAGGGGCGAGGTGGGAAATGTGGTGGAATCAGAAGACCAGTGGTTAAGATACTTTGTAAATATCTTAGAAAAGAGTATCGTGAAATGAGGGAAGCAAACTGGCAAAAGCTAGAAAGCATAGCTTGCGTCCAATACCATTACGTCCCAGATTACTGTCCTTAGAAAGCAACAAGACAACTGAAACCATTGTACCTGAGATACATAACAAGGCCTAGATTATTTGAAAAAAAAAAAGGAGCTGGTAACACTTAACATTAATCCTACAACATATGCAAATTCCTGTTATTCCTCTTGCCATGCTGACTTACATGTACATTTGGGACCGGACACTCTCGTCGGGCCAGTTTAAAGGCAAAGTAGGATATTTGGTAGATGTCTGGTCTCTTATCTGGGTCAGGTTCGAGCATGTATCCTGAGAAATCAACAAAAAAAAAAGGATGTATAATTTGAGTCAGATGCATGAAAACACACATTAAGGATGCTAATTTTGGGAGTTTTTTTCTGTCCAATGACCCTTGTTAACCAATCATTAACCATTAACCGACAAGCATTCAACAGAGTCTCAGTTCACCATCGTGAGAGGCTCGGATATGCTGTACTTTCATCGTTCCGTGGGCAGCTGGGGACTTGTATCGGTCGCTCAGGCACAATGTTCCGTGCATTGTTGTGTACACATGGAGCCACTTTCCTGGAACAGCTTGCGCGACCGACATAAATCCACAGCTGTCCACGGCACGTACAGTATTTTCCGAGTCTGTATACACCGCATTCACCTGCAAGGTTGTCAGCTGTGTGTTCACCTGCATACTCTGGGTGTAGGACGGCTGATTTAACCCGCCAGTTAAAGTTAGTAGCATGTGTCACGTAGCTCTCTGCTGAGAGCGCCGTCCAGCAGAGAGCCATAGCGCAAAGTTAACATTAGCAAGTTAACTAGCAGTTAAGAAATAGATTGTTAAGACTATTTTTATTCTATTATGCAAAAAAAGTGTTATTTTTGTTTTAATATTGTTTTTAAATGTTTAACTGATTGGTCAAAATGTATTGTCAGTTAACATTTAAACGGTTAATCATTAACATCCCTAACACACGTTCAAACTTACAATAATTGCATATATAGGGGATGAGGATGTTGTAAATAGGGGAGTGTGTATGTTCTGAGGAACAATGTTACTCACTGATGAGACAGTGCATGTCCTGGGAGTATCGGGAGTTGTCTGGAATCGTAAAACTTCCATCACAGATCGCCACTTGGCTCTCCCCAAAAGGTAGCGTGAAGTAGCACAGCTTATAGAGAAGACAACCCATGGCCTGTGCAGACAAAGATAATCAACACACTTGTAAAAATGTAAATCTCTCTGTCGAGCACGTCAGTTCTTTCGAATGCAAATGTAACTATAATGGTGAATTATTGTGGTCATACATTCATCTTAACGCGCAATAGTGATAAAGAACACAGTTCTACTCACCCAAATGTCTGCCTTTGTTGTGATTATCATTCCACCATAGAGGTTGATCATCTCTGGAGCGCGGTATGACAGAGTAGTGTACCTGTTTTTAGGAG
>NC_045737.1:11301737-11328837 GCF_008692095.1 Etheostoma spectabile
AGCTTCTGAATTTTAATAAAAGAAAGCGTTGAAGGTGTGAAGAGCCCAGGAAACTCACTTTTTGATTTCCTCCTCCACGACTGCCACCCCCTCTGTCTCAGGGTTTTGGAAGTGGTTGGTGGCACTTCCAAAATCACAGAGCACGTAATGTCCCCGGTCGTGCAGAAGGATATTTTCCACCTACATGAGGAAGACAAGATGAGACCCATAGGAAATGATAATACGCGAGGTAAACAACAATGTCACAATCAATTACTGTGGCCATCAATTAGCTAGCCGTATCAAGCTGAGTAGTACATTGGGATATGGACTAGACTTGCCTTGAGATCTCGATGGACGATTGGATTCTTGCACTGGTGGAGACGAGCGACCGCCTCGCACGTGTCACAAAAGATCTGTAACACCTCGGCTTCAGTGAAGCCTGTCTGTAACCGCTGGTTCATTAGATTAACCACCTGACCACCTGCATGAAACAAATAGGTCAACTTATGACTACCAACCACTACAATACTCTGAACATGACTTCAAGGTGTGAAACAGACCGTGGACAAGACTATGCGTACAACACATTCTCTGCAATATCTGCTTCGCTTTCTCCAGTGCAACACATTTGATCATTTAAAAATTCAACAAAAAAAAAAAAAGTACTGCAGTCCCATGTCAAAGTGTGCTTGGGCAAGACACTGAGCCCGGCTGCGCCATCGGAGTGCGAATGTGTGTGAGTGTTTATCTGACGAGCAGGCGGCACCTTGTACGGCAGCCTCGGCCACAGTGTAAGAATGTGTGTGAATGGTGAATGGTTCCTGTAATAGGTAAAAGTGCTTTGAGTAGTTGTTAAGACTAGAAAAGCGCTATATAAATACAGCCCATTTACATGTAATTGGTGACTTTAACACAGCATTGTCAGTGCTTGTACAGAAAACGTATTTGAATTGTATCTATCTTATGCTACAAGCATAAGAAGGCTTCAACAACTGCACAGTGATGTTAAATATTTACACTGTCTATAAATAACTCCACTCAGAAACAGAAGTTCTATTGACCACGACAGCTGTCAGTTGACTACTTGCTTTGGAACGGAGCAGGATGCTGTGAGGAGCCGAGAGTAAAGGAGCTTTGAGTTCAACAGCGACAGAAAGGCATGGGGGGGGGTTTACCTCGACAGAAGTCCATTAAGATTAGGACTTCCCACACATCATCAGCTCCAACTGCAGTTATGCTGGAGTCCAGATAACCAACTATGTTTTTGTTGCCCACTAGGTCCCTCTGTGTAAACAAACACAGAGAAAGCAAAAATGACACACAGCAGAGACAGTTTTCATAGATGTTACAGTCCTAAAACATTTGGGTTAGTATATTAGAAAATGCATCTTTGTGGGTAACTAGTAAGCCTATTTTTAACAGTAGAGAGATGTTGTCGATTCCCTGCCAAAGGTCTGAACATAGTGATGATAACCACAGTAGTCATGCCACCCAGGGTGTGGCTGCAGGAACTGCTTAGTTTCACTTACAGTAAGGACTCCGGTTAGGAAATGAACCGGCGAGGGAGCTAAGATTGCATTTATTACAATCCCACCCTTGAGCTAGCTTCAGTAATTATCACTAGTCGTGGGTCAAAGAGTATTTTCAGAAAACTTTCAGTGTTTGTATTTGAAGTACAGAGGACTTGAAGCATTCATGGTTAGTTCAGAAAAATCTCCGTATTTCTGTGTGTTGTAAATTAAGTTACAGTGGTGCTGTTAATTCCACCACAGGGTAACATTAACGCACAATAACACAGTTCCCTCCTATAAGTGGTGTCAAAGAGACAATGTAGTTTTGCTGCACTTAGCAGTCAGTTGCTGGACTGTCTTACTTACCATAATCTGTATCTCAAGTTGGCAGACTTGCAGATCATGTTCATTGTTGACATACATCCTTTTTAGTGCGCAACGTACGCCTTGATGAGTCCGCACCAAAAAAACGATCGCAAACCCTCCTGCAAATGAGTGGACAGATGGAGAAGGAACAAAACAGAATGAACACATTTGAAAAGTAAAAACATCTCTCACATATCTCAAAACGTCCTGTTCCACTGCATTTATTGGACTTGTAGCTGTAGCAGCAACACAATACATTGTGACATTGTTTTACAACATATACAATGTGTGCAGAGATGTGGGGTTTTCTTTTGGGCACGCATCGCTACCGCAGCACTGCAAACTGTTAGCTGATTGGTTGGCCGTAGCAACCCAAAGAGCTGACTGTAAGGGGTAAACAGGCCATAAACTGTCACAAACTGAGGTAAACTCCCAAACTGAGACGCATATTGTGAATGTGCTGTACACATGTCCAAAGAATTCTTTTAAAACCGGAATAATACCAGTATACACCTAATGTCTTAAACGGAAAATAGTTCAGTAGTGTGGATGTAAACATACTCAGTGATTCTGACAGCAACATGAGATGCATCTTGAGTGTCTTCAAGTCAAATGTCCCTCAGCTGTGCTCTGACCCTGACAGATCAGACGGGGGGGGGGGTTAGACAGGAAAGGTGGGATAGAGATGGGGGATGACACTCAGCAAAGGGCCACCGGTGGGATTTGAACCCGGGTCGCTGCAAAGGACTCGGCCTACATGGGGGCACGCTCTTACTGGGCGAGCTAGAGTCGCCCCAGATCAGATATCTTTTAACCTTGGCAGCTCACCAGGCTGACTATGATTTATGAATTATGGAATTGGCTACAGCTAAACCAATCCATTATATACGTATTTCATGTCATCATAGTGCCATATAGACATGCCTGCTAGGTAACTAGGACCACAGTTGAAACTTAGCCAACTGGATAACACTGGCGCATTTACAGAAATGTTGAATAATGTCCATTGTCCTAATCAAATAAGTAAATAAATAAACTAAATTAAGGAAAGGCAAAACTGTGTATGAAGAGTGCAAGGTCGGGCGGTGCAGCACGGTGGTAAAAAGAGCACAGCACAGTGTGAGTCAGCAGTTGCGCTGAGGGAAAAGATGCGAGAAGCAGACACAACTGACAAAAGGAAGACACAGGAAGTGAGAGACTTCATCATCCATCCTTTGGTCGCAGTGGTGCTGCTGACACATGGAAAACCACAAGATGACTGTATCCATCCGTAGCAGCTCCAACCACCAACGACCACACAGATGCATAAAACATTTCTTTCAAGTCACAGTGTGACATAGCATTTACGTATGAAGTTTCCACTGCATGCTTTTCCACAAATAGACATGTTCTGTGTTGCAGTGAACTGTGCTCTGTGAGTTAGTCAACTGTCTTCACTGACTTCTAGATATGAAATGGCCTCTCTTCATTTTAAGTTGACAGCATTTAGCAGCTTTCACCGTTTGTATGGCACTTATCACAGACAGACTGGGTAAACCCAGCCCGATCTGCCGGCGATTTGACTGCAGCTCAGGGTGGAAACCTGTACATTTTTCTATCCTGCTTCCGTTTCAATTTTTGCGGGGACCTATCACAAACTGGCTTACCATTGGTCTGATTGGTTAAAGGACTATCCAATTGCGTACAGAGTCATTTGAACCCGTTGATCACGCCTCTCGTGCAGTAGAAAATACAGAGCAGACTCCCCCATTTGAGAAACACTGCTCTAGTGGGACCTTGCCATTGCTGTATGTGTTGCATTTGCAAAACGGGCCAAAGTTGTTGTTGAACGTTGTTGTTTATTGCTGCAAATCCATCACCATCACAACTTGGAGTGATTGTTTCTGGCGGACATGCAAAAACCCTGTCTAGCGTATGGTATTACATCACGTCCTGTGTCACTTCTCGTGTGCGCTTTCGTGCCAAAATGTAGTGTGGAGACTTGACTCGGGGATTCCTCCAGGCAGAAGATCTAGTAGTGGGAACTTCGCTTAAGCCAAGGGTAGCTCCATGTGACTGAACTGGGTGACGTTTTAGGACTGCCTGGGGCAACGTTACAGTGTCAATCAATAAATAGAGCACAAGTATAAAAAAATAAACTAACCCTATGAAATGAAATCATGTTTGTTTCTGTTTTGTCCTCTCACAATTTCACTTATATAATCAGCTATAAATTTGAATTTTTACAATGGAGTGCAAGAATGTGCAACACAGACTTCTAAATGTGTGTGTGTGTGTGTGTATGTGTGTGGTAGGTATGTGTGTGGTAGGTATGTCAGAGTTCAGAAAGTTGACCCCTTGCTGTTTGCTTTAATCTGAGATGCCTGTAAGAAATTACAAGGATTAGCAGTCTTCTTAAGGAATATTTTTAGCAGTGGTCTACGATCTCAGTAGGCACTGTGAGCAAATAACTATAAGTACAGCTCCAAATAGCCGCGTCCTTGTGACGTAACTGGCCGTCAGGATGATACCACTCGAGCTTATGCATACACGCTCAGCAAACGCATGTACAGATATGCCCCTTCAGGCACTGCTACGGGAAGCGCAGCGCCAGCTAAAGTGTTCGGTGACAAACTGTCATCAGTGTAATGGAACTTACATAACTACCATCTAGGCTTAGGAATACTACACATGTCCCCACGACTACTATGCTGTTTACAAACATGCAAGGTAGACAACACTGCAACGACAGCAAGAAATACTACGGTGGGGGACATTCTCTGTGAAAATGCAACACTTCTCATCTTGTTGAAATTAAAGTAGAGTTGCTAAGATTATTATTAAATGAATCGCCAACTATTTTGAGGATTGATTAATCCATTTGAGTCATAAAAAATTAAATGTCTTTGAGTTGTGGACAAAACAAGACATTTGAGGACGTCATCTTGGACTTTGGGAAACGCTGAACAATATTTTTCACCATTTTCTGAAATTTTATTGATGACCAAACAACTAACGATTAATCGAGGAAATGATCGACGGACCACAAACTGCCTGAAGCCCAAATGTCTAAAGTAACAAAGCTTCAGGGCTGAAGCTACAATAGCCAGTATTTCCCCGACTGCCTTTGTCTGTATATTGTGAAGAGTGTCTTTATTTCAGCAAAAGAGTTCAACAAGGACAATAAAGGGAGTAGACACAGGGGAAAGAAAACACCATTTCTAAATGGTGCAGCCAGCTAACAAAAACTTACAGCCCGGACTACAACCCAAAACCTTCTGAATAAAAAGGTCTAGAGACACTGGGGGGAGTCACATTGCAAGCAGTAGGTCCACTACCGGAACAAGAAAATAATATGAGCTGCGGAAAACAAGCATTTTGTGAAAGATTTATAATTTTAGGGAAATTATTAACTTTCACTGTGTGTGCAAAATCCTGTTCATGAAGCCTGAAAGTTAACAATCTGAATGGTGTTTTTCTCTTGAGTGAAAGTCTGCATCAAGGCCAACTTTTTTTTTATAAAACTGATAAGAAAACTCTCTCACACTCACAGAAATTCCACTAAAAGTTTGCACTGACATCTCAGTTCAGGGTAGGACTGCAGTTAGAAGTCTAACCCATTCATTGATAAAGCCACGGTGTGGCCAAAAACAAATGGGGCCCATCTATAGTACTGATGAATTAATCAGTCTTCTTCCATCTATTATTTAGTAACAGCAGCTCTTAGCTAACAGAGCATTGCAGACTCTCATTGCAAAGACAAATGACCATGTGGAAACCCGTTTGCCCAATCACAGAGCCTGTTTAACCGTGTTCTGGTTAAGACTACCCTAAAAGTTGAGACCAGTTTCCAACAAAAAAAATCCTCACCTTTTAACTCAATGACTTGGGGTTAACCTACAGCTAATCAGCAAGATAATTTAACCATAGATAAGTACCGGCTCCAGGTACGTTAATAAAGTCCAACCTTGTCAGGAGGTCTTGACTGAATCTTGACAACCTTTCCCTCTTTCTAACCAACAATAAACGTGTTAATCAAAACTTGGCATCGGTCCTTTATGACAGAAAATCCAGTTATACAATGTACCTCCCAGGCTCCAGGGAAAGAGTGCAAATTAACGCAAAATGAAGACAGTTGTATAATGTTACACACCCTTCTCCTATATTTGAATTTTATGCCTTGAGATGTGTGTATTCCACACTAGAGATCATTTACACAGAATAAAGCCAGCTTTAGCAACAAAGTCTGATTGGAGCATGAAAAGACTTGCCTTGGGTCAATTGATACTGTAACTGTTGCCTTTCCCATTCATATCATATATAAAAGTGGTAGTGTATCATTGTGTTGGTACTCTAGCTAGGCCATAGCCCAAGAAAAACAGGCCCACTCATATAATGTTACTTGATTGTCCATCCTCACACCAGTGTGGTACAGTTCAGATTGTGCACCTTACTAGCTACTTAAACATGTTTGTGTGACATGTGTGTAATCCCCACAACAGAAAGCCACATAGTTTACCTTCGGCGACGATTTCCTCGACGGTCACTTGATATCGTCCGATGGTGAAGACCCGTCCGATGAAGCTGCCACCGCCGCCGGAACCAGCGCCTCCTCCACCGACTCCGGAGCCAGGCCCAGAGCTCACCAACTCCCGACGAGAATCAAAAAATTTCTTCATTTCTCCCCCCCCACCCCCCCAAAGGTTATCTAAAGCACGGCTAAGTCCAATATATATTAATATATATAAGTATCGTAACAGCAAAACAACTGTGATTGGATAACACTGTTTGTTGAGGTCCTGGTGTTAACGTTAACGCTTTGGCAGGTTTTCAATAATTGAATGAATTTACTCAGCTAGCTTTAAGCTAAATGCTAGCTAACTAGCTGGACCTCAAAATATTCCAAACACTGCGGTCCGACGTTCTTTGGCTAACTCATTTGAACAGCAGGCGGAGTCGACTATTGTTGAGAAAATAATGAGATATAACGTTGATGCGCAAGTCACCACTTTCCACTCTTAACGGAGAGCAGCACTGGCTGGTTAAGTTAGCCCAAAAAACACTTGTTAGCCGTTAGCTCACCTAGGCAGCTAGCTAAGCAGCTAGGTGCGGTGACAGCTGTCAGTTGATAGGCTGGTAGCCAGGTAGGTCCTTAATGTCCAATGCAGCTTATTATACATCTCAACCGATATCATGCACCCGAAATGTTCACCTGCTGCTCTACTCGTCTGTTTCGTAGTAAAAATGACAGACATCCACTGCTTTTGTGCGTCCAGCAGGCTGTATGAAGGCTGGCCAACTGACTTAATGACAGAGCTAACTGAGCTACAAACAGTAAATGCTAGTGGGAAGAATGCTGCATTCATGTGACGTCGGAATAATCGGAAAAAATAATTCCCGAATGGATACTTTTTTTTTTTTTTTCTTTTTTTAAAGACTATTTTTTGGGGGTTTTCCCCTTTATTAGTGACAGTGGATAGGGGGAGCAAGATGGGTAAATTCACGTTGGAACAACTCGGAAAATTGGCGATATTTTTGCATATATATATAATGAACATGGCAAGCACTTAAAGGAATTATGAACCCCAAAACGCTTGGACTTGCAACTACTTTCTTTACATTTTCTTACTTCTCTGCATTGAAAATAAACAATACAGTATATTTCTTTGCCATATGTCAGAAAGTCATGATTCTATTCAAATGTGACTGGATAGTTGTTAACACCCCATTGTGACTGTCAGTGAAACTAAATGAACTCATAATCCAGGATCTGTCTTTTTCCTTTTCTTTGTGCTTTCTTGTTATCAGTCCTAAGATTTGCTGATTTTAATAAAATACAGTTTTTGTCACTTGAATCCAAGAAAATTTGTTATGGGCTGTTTGCTGTTTTGTGTTAAACAAATCCTTTCCTTTTGATGTTATTATTTGCAATCTTGCAGAGTCAGTCTGTTAACTATGTTCAACTTTATTTGCAATCCTGGAATGAGCTACAAATGTGATTTTAGTCAAAGAAATTAAATTTACATCATTGCACAAACACACAATGAGTATGAGTATATGAAAACCATCATGACACAAGCACTCAGCACAGGCTGTCATCCTCATGGGTCCCCCTTGAATCTTTATAGTAATTCAGGTACACAGAGATAAAAATATTCCAACCCTCTTTGGTGTCTACAATGAAAATCCCCACACTACATATTAGTCTGTTGTGCATCAACGTCTCTCATATGTTTCTTATATGTAGCAAACACGATCAGTAAATCACTTTTACAGATCTGCAGCAAGCGTGGTTCCAACTCCAAAGTTGAGACACTTTGGGTTAGATTAAAGCTCGACCTCTGTCTTGAATTTGTTGTTGCATCAAAAGTCTAATTTACCAAAATGACACAATTTCTGAGTACATTTTTCAATTGATGAGAAACCTGGGCTAGCTGCATCTTCATGGTGAATTGTCCTGCAGGGGTCCCTGTTTCATCACTAAATGCATGTAGTTATGCAGCAGACCCTGTTTTTTTTTTAACTTTCCAACAACTTTACAGAGCCTGATTAGAGGATAATACTACCATGATTTTATTCTGCCTTTGTCTCGTCTTTGTACAAACTTTGAAAAAATACTTTTCTTGCTCTTTTAGGGATCTTTTTATTAATTGGCAGACAGGTTAAATTCCACAGGAGCCACTTTCCTTATTCATTCCCAAATACCTGACCACCAAGTGTTTGCAGCCCAGATGATTAATCAAGCACCAAATGTAGGTTTTCCATTTCTACTTTAAGTGGCTGTAAATTCAGATTATGCTCTCACATCCATGATTATTTGTTTACAGAGTACAGGATGTTAATTATTGCACAGCTAATGTCTTGGAACAAATGTTGCTACACTTTTAAACATGTGGTCACCATTTCCCTAAAATAATTGAGCTATTAAGCTATTTGAGCTGCTGAGTTGTTAGTGCTCTGGTGATAAATGACACAGCTCTCTGATGCATTCTTTCCTCTGTGTTCCACCACAATATGCTCAATCTGACCAAAAGCAAAAACAAAAGCTAAAGCTAAACATACTTTGTTCACACTTTGTGTGGTCCCCTGAGAACCAAAACATCATTACAATTTGGTGTCTGGATTTAGAAAATGTGAAAAGGCAGGGTCAAAGAAGCGAGCATTATGCATACCAGTAAGTATTAGAACAGACTGAGCAGACCCACGGTTACGTCATTGAAGCAAGTTGGATGAGTCACTTTTCAAAAAGGTCTCTCCAACTTTGATGTTAAACCATTTCTGTGTGTATCTTAGCTGGGTTTGTGGTCACATAAATAAGTCTCTGAAACCTAAAATATCCCAAATTTTAAAAGTAAGTTTTTAAAGTAATATTCCACTTTAAATCTATCATTTGGAGTATGAAAACCCTGTGTAGGCTTGAAAGGAAGTGGCAAAAATCTCAGGAAAGCTAGCGAACTTTAAGTTAAGTTTTTTTTTTTTACGTTAAAAAAGTTATAAAAAGTCATAACATGTCTTTTGTCCATCCAGTGTGTTCCACACAGTCCTATTTTTGTAAAAAGATGACTAAATACCAGGGGTTGATGCATAGACTGAAGTAGTGAAGCCAGATGTCTCTATCCCCCCCCCCGGTGGCTGGCTGCAGTAGGCCTATACTTACATGTCATAAGCCCCGCCCCTCAGATGGGACATGGGCCAAACTAGAATTAATCAACGTCAAATAAATGTTCCCCCAAAGATGGTTTCACTAGCAAGGACCACGCCACAACAATGTGTTCGTTAAATATTTAATGAGCATCATGAATGTGCAGATGGATGAATCGTTGTGGATGTCGCCTGATGGCTGGTCTGGGAGGATGTATGATGGATGGATGGTGGAGGAGACTCACAGTTGACAAATTAAGTTCATTTCTGTCAATTTAGAAAAGTTCTGATCATGCTGTCATGACCGAAAGAACGAGATCCAGGGTATGAGCGGCCGAAATGGGTTTCCTCAATAGGAGGGGGGGCTGGCGTCTCCCCTAGAGATCGGGTGAGGAGCTCAGTCATCCGAGAGGAGCTCGGAGTAGAGCCGCTGCTCCTTCAAGTCGAAAGGAGCCAGTTGAGGTGGTTCGGGGGTCTGGTGAGGATGCCTCCTGGGGGGGTCCCTAGGGAGGTGGTCCAGGCACATCCAGCTGGGAGGAGGCCTTGGGGGAGACCCAGGACTAGGTGGAGGGACGTCCAGCTGGGAGGAGGCCTCGGGGGAGACCCAGGACTAGGTGGAGGGACGTCCAGCTGGGAGGCGCCGGGGAAGACCCAGGACTAGGTGGAGAGATTATATCTCCAACCTGGCTTGGGAACGCCTCGGGATCCCCCAGTCGGAGCTTGTTAATGTGGCTTGGGTAAGGGAAGTTTGGGGTCCCCTACTGGAGCTGCTGCCCCCGCGGCCCGATACCTGATAAGCGGATGAAGATGGATGGATGGATGGATCACGCCGTTGTTTTTTCAAGTGTTAATTTTTCTGATCATTTAGTTTTTTATTAGTTATTTGATGCTAAAAAACAGGATGAAACGTCATGATTGACAGCTGTGATTGACTAGCGATTGGTCAGGCGAGTGTGTGGGCGGGACTTCGATTCCGCGGTTCCACCCCCTGATCATTACGGCGCAGTCTCTGGCTCCAAAATAACAAGATGGCAGCGCCCCTATCCGGGATAGTTTTCCTTTACTTGTCTACAGCGGGGGGGAAGGGGAGACGTGTCAGTCATCTTTATATATATACAGTCTAAATACCACCAATACTGGATAGCTCAAGAGTTTATGGTGGGGTATTTCTTTAAGAATTGTCCAGAAAACATCCGAACTGCAGTTTTTTCTTTCTGTGTAAAATGTTCCTTTTAATTATTCAACCCAAAATAACATCACCTTAATTCTTGAGTGACAAAAGTCACTTCTTTGCTTCATTTTGTCTCCTACAGTATATAAAAAAATCAGTTTTAAATGAAAAAGACGACAAGGATTCATTTTACGCTTTAAGATTGAGTTGGTCCTGACAATACTGCAAGCCTAAAACCATTTCTACTCCTTAAGAAATTTAAAACAACTTACCATTAATGACACAGTCTGGCCTTTATTTTTCCTCAACTCCAGGTACCTGTCCCATCTAGATGGCCTTTTGGCTGAAAATGACCTTTCATTATCTTTCCATTGTTCCTCAGTTCATGTCATACAAAATGTTGTTCATTGTCTATCGTCTGTCACAACTGGATGTCGCAGCTAATTGTGGAAATGTATCCACTCTAGGATGGTGACTCTAGTGAATATCGTTGGCTTGGGCAATGTATAAAAAATGTTTCTTTCCCCTCATTGTAAGTTGATCTTTAATGTTCATACATGTGGAATTGCATTACACAAGAAAAACATGGCATGTCAAATAATCAAAGACACTCTAGCAAGCATCCAAGGTTTGAATAGATATTCCATGAAGCTTGCTGAAAACATATTGGTCAAGTAGAGATGTCTGTGAACATTAAATCGCAATCAAAGCAGCTGGATCCCAGTTCCTGATAGACAGTTTATTTTTGAAAAACAGATCAGACACGTTTGTTAGAGACACGGACTGTCAGATTCCTTCCTCTCCGCCGGCTTGTTTTGGCATTCATTACTATTTTAGAGTAGCTGATTATTAGACCTGTGGAGTGCGTGAGACAGAGCTGGATTGCCCTATTTCACTCAGGTAGCAGACACACTACACATCTGGATCTCATCCCTCTTGCAAGGGAAAGCCAATCACCACATACCCGAGCAAACACTCTTGACTTTCTTTCGGCAGTGGAGAAGTTCCAGCCTTAATTATTGCGCCCATTTGTCAGAAGTATAAAGGTTTTCAGTATGTATGCTCCAAACTCTGACATTATATAGAGATCCTGCACTATGGAAGCTGAGCAGGCAGATTTTGAAAGAAATTTGGCTCACCAAAGAATACTGACACTGTGCAGTAAAGTGCACCGTGAGTACAAAGGGAAACATTTCAGAGGAATAAGATGATCACTTTCTTTAGTCAATAGCCTGTTGCCTGGACAGAGAATATTTAAATCTCACCCCCACATGAGGGGAAAACAACTCTCTGCTTTCCACTGACTCTATATTGATAAAAAGTTCCTCCTTGTCCAGTCTGTCAGCAACAGAAAAGTGCGTGAAAGCTGTTGTGGGACGGGATGCTCTACTAACATGATAAAGGATCCATAACTGAAGTTTTCAAAAGCTGACTGACCGTGAAACCGCCGTTTTAGGAAGACAAAAGTGGATCCAGACGTGAGGAATCAGCAGGAAGAATGGTAAGACACTAAGCTAACGTTATGCCCAGCGTTACGTCTACAGCGAGCATTCTGTCACCAAGTCAAATACCCATATGTCTGTTTTAGGCTAACTAGATTTCTGTAAGTTAAGATAAAGCATTTTGACAGTAAGCAACTTGTGTTATAGTAGAATACGGATGAGTCAGAAACTTTCAACTTTATTTGTGTCCCCGGTGATTAACCCTAACCCAGCAAGTATAAACACACACAAGACACGCAAATACATACAAGTTCTACACACACTCCAACAAATAAATACTGGTACAAGGTGCATGAATAGCAGCGTCGAAGTAAAATCTACATAGGGTAGAAAAAGTGCATATCAGTCTATAAAACTAACACAATATAGTCAACAATAACAATTGTCAATGACAGTATCACCATCCATTATACTACATCAACAACCCCTTTCATCAACGTTTCTGACATCCTCATCACAGTCAACATATATATCCAACCACGGAATAAAGAAAGAAAGAAGGAAAAGGAAAAAGAAAGTGAAAAAATGAAGGTATGTGAAAATGAAAAATGAGGTACCCAAATGATCAAAGAAGACTCCTCCCCTGACCCCTATTCAATAAAGAAATGGCTGCAGGTATAAAGAAAACTGTAGTATTACCTTTGCAAGTGGCTTAGCTTGCTGACATTAGCTCACTAACAGCTAACCTGTCCTCTCTGGTAGACAAAGGGTGAGAAAAATAATCATTTGGCATACTTAAATCTCATATTTAAGCTAGCTACAAGCACTTTGTTAGCGTCTCAGCCCTTAGTTTGTTACCGATGGTTTTCAGAGCACGACGCATTGCGCTTTGTTGCTAAATATTCATATATACAAGTATATATATTCATGGAACCTTCCCGCATCAGGGCACATGGCTGGGGCCTTTTATCTGTGTGTGTGTGAATGCTATTAACAGAATTCTCTCATCTTCTTCCACGCACCGAATCCAATTTATAAAAGGAAACACAGAGAGGAACAGTGCAGAAAATTGAAAGTGAATTTACCTTTTGTATTTCGAGGTTGGCCATGAAGTCTTTGAGCTTCCTGCGATGCCTCTTCCCCAGCCAACACAAGCTAATTCCTTTTTTCATTCCTACTTATAGCGCTAATGCAATAGAAAGTCTTTCAAAACCCTGGAGGATAAAGAAATCTCTTCATGCAAAACATACTGGAAGGTAGGCATTCATTGGTTTCTATTCAGAATCTTTTTGAGGCTGAATCCTAAACCTTATGGCATTATGACCAGATGATAATGCAGTACATAATGATATTTTGTATGTTATGGCTTTGGCCAAACATTTTTTTTTATATTTTCATTGTCTGTGTGCGTATTTGTGTAGATGTCTTATTATCACCGATGCAGTCCCATGTCGAAGTGTCCTTGGGCAAGACACTAAACCCCGAGTGGCCCCCGATGCTGCGCATTGGAGTGTAAATGTGTGTGAATGGTTCCTGTACTATGTAAAAGTGCTTTGAGTAGTCATTAAGACTAGAAAAGCGCTGTATAAATACAATCCATTTAGGTGGTAATATACGGTTAACGTGGCACTTAGGCCCATCAAGGCCTGGTAAATAAGTTTGAATGAGGTCAGCTGATCAAGCCCTTGGTAATTAGATTGAAAGAGCTCAGCTGATGTATGATCGGCTGATCATGTATATGCCCTATGAATATGCTTGAGCCAACAATAATACGTATGGGAGAATTAGCAGAGTGCGGGCATCTCATTCTTTTCTACACCGTTTTTCTTTGAACGACCTCTGATCTCTCAGCACGATTGCTAATATTAAAGAATAGCGGAAATGACGGAAAGCAACTTCAGAGGGTTACAGGTTCTTTTTCCAAATATCAGTAGGACACAGCAGAGGCATGTAGGCTAATTGAAAAAAATGAATTATCCCACTTAGTAGTCAGAATCACTTCAAGACTGATGATCTCTCCACTCTGATCCTAGTCATAAAATGTGTTGCACTGCCTTTTGCAAAACTTTATAATAGGCAAACACAGTATTTGTTTTTTAACCCTTGTATTGTCTTCACTTTCGGGACCCTCTTGTGTCCCTCGGGTCAAATTGACCCGGGACTTATTTACTTCATAATCTATTAACAAATATTGTCTTTGATTCAATTTCAAACAACTGAGATAACGTTTAGGGAATGTAATCAGTCTCTACTTGCACACAATTAAAAATGGAAGTGTACATAGAAAACGAATACAGAATACACAGAAAATAAGGATTTTCTGATAGAAAAAATTTAAACTTGTGCCATTTTTCTTCTTGTAAAAATTTGAAATGGGTCAATTTGACCCGAATACCATACAAGGGTTAAACCTGTTAAGTAGCTTACAATGATGGGAGACTTGTGCGCTTGAGGGCTTGACCACCGACATCCTAATAATGTCCTTTAACACTGATGGCTTAGAGTGGGGAACTTTCAGAGCTTTTTGTTTCTTTTTTTAAAGGTTTTTATAAAAAAAAAGAAAAAGAAAAAAATGGCCAGAGCTGCCATTGAAAACACCAAAGTTATGTCCTTTGTATTTGTAATTTCAACGTATGTGAATTTGCGGGGTATAGCAAGTTTATTGGTCCAATTAAAAACTTTAAAACGTATTTTACGAGTTAAAAGACAGCTCGCTGAAGTACCAAAACATAATAATGAGCACAACACCAGGGTAGATGTTTACTGCACTGAGGTTAATTGAAGTAAATTAACAGTTCTAGCCATCTGTACTGCGACATCCTGGCTGCAGCCCTGCCTGACATCCAGTGGCCAGCAGGCAGGAAAACATGTTTACAACAATACAGATAGGTCAGTCAAATCCACCTGACACGCATGAATATGGAGGAGGAAAGCTATGCAGACACCATGTTGTGAGGCAGACAGCACTTACCCCTAAGCCACCCTTCCGTGTGCATTTGTGTGTCAGCAACAGCACAGTGAGACACCTGCTCTATAGCAAAGTATGATATGCACGCAAAGTCTTTGTGGCATTGGGACGTGCTTCTTCTCACAGGTCTGTGACGACTGGCAGCTATTCTGTCAGCCACAGACAATGCAGTAGGAGCTTTTGGATTAGTCCTCTGGTCGCGGTGGCAGCAGGTGTGCAGACTGGGAGTGGATGGTGTTGACGGCCCGGGGTGACAAACAGCCAACATGTCTGGAACAATCACGCTATCTGATGCCACTTGTGGCAGCTGCTACAAAACTATATTTTGTGGGAGGGTGAAAAAAAAAGAATCTAATCAAATCTGGGACCCTTGGTGGAGTCTGAATGTGCACAGGATGAAAATGTGTTTGTGTTAGTCTTGAGATGGGCTGCTGACCCATCTGGGCTTCAACCCTAGACTGTAAAAAATAATGGACAAGGCACTTGAGTTTGAAAAGTGAAGCCAGAGCTAAATTGCCCTAACCCTGCGTTCTATCTAATTTCCAGCAGATGGCGACTCCACTGGCTCCAAAAAGAACTCCGTTAGTAGAGAAGTCTTTGACAAATGACACATTTCATAATGACTTTATGGTCTCAATCACCAGCTTCAAGTCTTCTTCAGCATGATGTTCATTTTGTAGACTATGGTCTCAATTATTTTAAAATAGAAGATAAAGCAGGGGATGCTTTAGGACCTCTCAATCAGGACAGAGGCTTAGCAATGCTAACCATGCTAACTCTGTGGACATCAAAATAGACCTCAACTTGTTTTCAGGTGTTGATAATCTTGTTTTTATCTTAACCCTCATGTTGTCCTCGGGTCAAATTTGATGAAGTTTCTATGTCAAAAATTTGGGTTTCTTTCATAACACGGATGGTTCCACACATGAAACAGGCTGTGATGATCACTATGTTCCTCTAATCGTAACTATTATTATGTTTTTTAAAAATCTGAAATTAGTTATACTTAATATAAATGAGTTTCATTGACCATGAATTCAAAAAAACGTTGAAAGAAATTAGGCAAAAACAGGTAATTTTCTATAAATAAGTGTAAAACTAAAGTGGTAATTAGTTGTAATAAAGCTGGCTAAGAAGATCTAACACAGAATCGGGTGATAATTTATATTTTATGCTTTATGAACAGGCAAAACAGACGGAGGACGACACAAGGGTTAAACTTTGACCTTGTCTCTGTGTGTTTTCACTTCATCAGCGTTAACTGAAATACTTTATTAGCTTAAAAATGTCTTGGTTAGCATTCTGCCATGCTAGCTTGCTACCCATAATGTGAAATAAGGCAAAGTTTCATTTTCCTCAAAGCCCGGCACACTTTCTGGAGGCCTGCTTTAAAACAGCAGTCCACTAACCAGTTGGTAAACGTATTGACTGCTGCTACATCCTTTGTTTTTACAGTATAAGCTTTCAACCCAGGTATGCTGTGTTTACTGGCTGTCAAAATACACCAACAGACCGCTAATTTATGTCGTCGACGTTACACTTCCGAGATTGTTCTGGTGCCGCAGGAAATTCAGCCGGATGCATTTTGTTCCCTGACGTCTATTTCCTTCTACTTCCTTTGTGTTGGCATTTTAAACTCCGGCGGATGTCTGAGGACTGTGGTTAACTAGTCCTCAGATCTCTGGAGAGTAAATCCAGACAGCTAGCTAGACTATCTGTCCAATCTGAGGACTATGGTTACCTGGTCCTCAGATCTCTGCAGGGTAAATCCAGACAGCTAGCTAGACTATCTGTCCAATCTGAGTTTTCTGTTGCACGACTAAAAAGTACATTTGAACGTACAACTTCCACACAAAACATTCCCGAGGCTGTTTTGCAGCGGCACCGTGGCTCCATGCGGAGCTCGGTGTCGCCCAAGGCGAATGTGATTGGTTCAAAGAAATGACAAAAAACCAGAGCATGTTTTCTCCAATCCCAGAATCCTGTGTGGACTAGCCTCCTCGCTTTCTAACCCTTGTGTTGTCTTCCCATTGACCATGACCTTGTTGTCCTTCCGGGTCAAAATTTGGGCATTTTTTTCTATTCTTATGACATTTTTAAAACGTTTTTGTTAAACTTGTTTTTCCATTTAATTTACATGACATTATACCAAAATTATGAATTATTTTGCCTGATAGTTAAGATCAGACAACGCATAGTCAGGATTCTGTTTAGAAACCATTTAATTTTTTTTTTTTTCAAATGCTATGAAACTGGATAAAACAGCCCAAATTCAATGAAATAATTAAATTCACCAAAGATCATCCATGTATCCATGTTATTTTTGGGCATTTTGGTTGAAAGAAACCACTGATTAAAAAACTTGGAAAACGGCTCAAATTTAACCCCGAAGACAACACAAGGGTTAAGAAGGTCTGGCAGAGCGAGACTATCATACCGCTAATATAAAATGCCATAATCATTTCTATCTATAATCTTTACATTAATAACATTAAAAAAAAAAGTTTATAAGCGTTCCTCTCATAACTTTTGTTTAGAGCGTCTTATCGGCTCACCCAGCCGTCAGTTATCAGTGAAGATCAGTTAAAGCAGGAAGAGTGAGGGACGAAGGGAAGAGGGGACGGGTAAACTTCCTGTGGAATGTGCCTTTTTTTTCCAGCAAAGGGTGGAGTGCTTCTCACAGACAGAAGAGGGGAGCATTTTACTCTGTTTCTTTTTACAAATCATTTGTGGTCACAGTACACTAAGCAAGAATCCTTCCCTGTGTTGGTAAACAGAGACGGTACATTCTGAAGATAAGACTCATGTTTTTTATCAGGAATGAGGAAATGACCTCGTGATGTCGAAGCCTTGAGTAAGTCAGAGTACATTTAACTCATTCGTAACAAGACACAAATAATATTATATATATTTTTCAAATAGTGCATTTCATTAATATTTATAAAATATTCAAATGGTCAGACTTGGCTGCCAAATGAAGCAACAGATATATAACAAGCATGGCTCCAATTGTGAAGCCTTTAAATGCAAATTTATCATTGATCATAGCAAAATAGAATATCTATGATCATGCTGCCTAATATGATCTTAAGTAATAAACAGTTAAATCGACACTATACCTTTGCTGCAACTCAAAAAAATAATCTAAAACAAAATCTCAGAGCAACAAATCTGTCTTATTTTTGTTGCAATCCTTAAAAAAACAATTGAATCAAGGATATTCCCCAGCGTTGAATTGCCTAACGTTTGTCTTTGGTTTTTGAGAAACTGCAGTCCATCTCTGTGATAACAGATGTGTGTTATAGATAACCCCGGGATCTCCGTCCGGACGGGGGAAAGAAAAGACCATTTCAATCTCTCTATCTGCAGCAGCTTTGTCTTCTTCATACACGCTTAAATCTCTGCATCCATTGAGAAATCACCGCAGCGAATCAACTGACTGTGGCTCAATACCACAGTCAAATCATTAATAACAGATGTACGCATGTGTGCCGTTGGAACCTGGAGATGCCATAACATTCAGTATTTCAGCACCGATTATGGCATTAGTGGTTTGGGAATTATAATTAGCACTTTGACTTTCATTTTATTGTGCGGATCATTCCATCACTATAGCTTGCTGTCCCTGTTGGTCTGCCCCAGTAGGGTACAAGACCGGTATTCCTTTTCATAATCATTTGATTTTGTCACTTATTTCCCCAATTTGTCACTTTGTTTTTTTTTTTTTTTTTTTTTTTTTTTTTTTTTTTTTTTTTTTTTTTAATTCTGCACAGTTTTTATGCTGAACTCAAGTTTGTTACATCTTGGATCCTGGATCCAGGGCAGTCTGCTCTGTATTTTCACAGCACAAGAGGCGGGACCAACGGGGATAGTTCAAAGGACTCTGTACGCAATTGGAAAGTCCTTCAACCAATCAGAGCAACGATCCGGGTGACGTAGAAGCGACAGCGGCATCAACGGGTTTGCTGCGCTTTGGGTGGTGTCACAAGTTGAGTGCAGATTTGAGTCGTGCATGTGTCCCTTTGCGACGAGTGAAGATGTGAGTTGCGCACGTGTCACTTTGCGACGAGTAGCATACAAGATGCTAACAAGAGATTTCTATAATGTCAACACAGAATAAAAATGGCCCTACTTGACAAAGTTGGTTCACTATTGGCTACAAGTTATCAAGCATCAAACACGAATCAAACACAACAAAAGCCGTCAGTTGAATGATAGATAGCTACAACGTTTTTGAAATGATTGCTAGCTTAGCTACAAGTTAGCATCAAACACAACAAAGGTTGTCAGTTGAATGACGTTTTGAGCTAACATTAGCAACCAAACAACCATAGATAGCTACAACGTTTTTGAAATGATTCCAATCTTCTGTTATTGTTTGTAATGAGAAAAGTTTATCATTTCATGGATTTCACAAAATTCACTATGACACGTTATGTCGTAAACCGTTTAAGTCTGAACACGCGTGACTCAAATCTGCTCACATCGGGGAGGGACAGGTGGCGTTCGGTGGCCGCTATGTTGTTGCTTCTCTATCGTCATTATGTTAAACCCGCCAATAGCGCGCAAGGAAGATGAGCCAGTTTGCAATTGGTTCCTGCAAAATGGTGAACTGAAGCAGGAAAACTAAAAGGTTTCCATACCCAGCTGCAGGGCGAAATCAAACTGCCGGTGGAGTGGGCGGAGCTTACCCAGTCTAATCTCATCAGGCAGCTCGAAATAAATGTCCTGTGAAAATACAATGGACGGAAGATGTACATCAATCAAATCATTGTAAAAATTGTTTCTGGAAGCACTGCTTATGTCTTTGGTTCAGTGGTGCTATTTCACTTCACGATTATGTCTTTAGTGGATTGGGAAATTATAATTAGCACTGTATTATTTTTTTTAAATTAGCTTCAGTAATTCCTCACAGATGATGCCAATGCTGTAACACAATGACAAAAAACAACAGAAGAAGTCAGCCGTGCTGACTGTAACAGATGCGTAGGGCTCAGATGTGGTCGATCCTGAGTGGAAAGTTCTCGCTGTATTTAGACACCTCCTCCTGTAGATGGAAATAAAGCTGCTGGTTCCCCAGAGTCACTGAAACAGATATCCTCAGCGCTTTCATCCTGCAGTACCTCCTGGCACAGCGGCCTGCATTCATCGAATACACAACACCCCCCCGGTGGATTGTAGTACCACGCTAATGAGTACTCGGCGGAGTCCTTGGACCCGACCTTAAGCTCCCTGGAGGTCGCTGCAGCAGCAAAATGCACATGATGGCACCGCCTCAACACATGGATGGGTTCATTATTTCCACGCGTGACGAGGCTGGTTTGGAGAATCAGCTGTCGTATAGTCATCTTTCAATGGATGACAAGAAGGTATTCCGCGTAAGTTTTTATCAAAATAAAAGTTAAAAGACGATATCTCAGCTGCATTGATTTTACCGCCTTATTTATCGTCCAACAATGTTATGTAAGAGAAGTTTTTTCTGTTTCTTCTTTTGTTTCTTTCTTCCGTATTGCTAATATAATGGGTTATTTTATGGATTGTATGTATAGTCAAATAAGCCATGGGCTCGGTTGTTGATTGTGTGTGTGAGTTATGTCGTGTGACATGGATTAGTGTAAAAGTGTAGAATATTTCTGTTAATTGCATATTCACACAAATGATCACGCTTATTTCATTTTATCGTTAACCGACAAAAACCTATTCCTTCTATTCAAAAAAAGCGTTTCTATCAATGTCCAGTCCATTCATAAGAGAATTCAAATTTTACTTTGCCTACTTGTGTTTTATCTAAAAAGATTACATTTCTTTGTTTGTTCATCTCACTTCAGTTGTATTACTGCAAAATGGAAGTGGACTGAAAAAGTATTTGATTGTATTGTTCTCGCACCAAAATGTTAAATTCTCCATTTTCATATCAAATATTCAAAAGGACCTTCTTAATGTGAGTTAGTAGCGCTGAAAAATGACATACTGCTTCTATATATGAAATTCGTCATTTGATAACGATGACAAAACAATCCAAATTTAAACCAAATAAAATCAAAAATCGGCTTTATCTTCTTCAGTTTCGTAGTTTTCACTGTCACTCTGCTCGGTGCCCCATTTCTTCCTACGTAGGGCAAAAGCATATTTTCTAGCAAGAAAGAATGAAGTTTTAGTCATGTGTTTCAGTTTCATGTTTGTGAATTGCATTTAATAAATACATGACTGGTTTTGTTGTGGCGTCTGTCAGCAACTGACACAAGCATGAAAGGTCTTCTGGCACAAAGCAAGTGATGGATGCAAAGTTTCTTACAACAACAACAACAACAACGAGCTAGTACATAATGAATTGGGACACAAATTTGACAGCTAGCAAAAGTAATGATTCATAACATGGCAACTTTCATAAACTGAAAATCCAATGAAAGACCTTTTGAACACCCACAGAGAAGCAATCGCTGAGCCAAAATTAGAGTGAACATTGGCTTCACCTTCTGAGATGAAAAGCACTGAGATGACGAGACGAGACAGATGAGGCGAGTCTGTTGTTTTGGCCTACACCGAGTCATTTTGTATTTAGTTTGGGCCAGTGGTGACATGGACTTTCAGCTTGGTATAATTAGTCTGTGTTTATGTACTTCTCATGCCAGAATTTGCCTACTGTAAGATTTCACTGTCCTTTTAAAAACCAAAAGCCCTATTATTGAGGGCTTACATACATTAGTTGTAAAAGAAATGCAGCATTTATTGAAACCTACTTGGACCGAGTCACATGGACCAAGCAACTTAAAATTTACCAAAGTAGCTTAGTGTTATTTAATCCAAACGTATACTTTGCCATCAATCCCAGCTGAGTGTTGTCCAGTTGAAGCAGCTCAGAAACAAGTCAGAGGTCTGTTTTTGATACACTAGTCTCACATCGGCAGACCTAGCTCCACACGCTGCCCCTTATGACCTCATAAGGGGCAAGATTCCAGATCGGCCCATCTGAGCTTTCATTTCCTCAAAGGCAGAGCAGGATACCCAGGGCTCGGTTTACACCTATCACCATTCCTAGCCACTTGGGGACCATTGGCAGGCTGGGGGAACTCATATTAATGTTTCAAAACCTCATAAAGTGACATTTTCATGCCATGGGACCTTTAAAACTCTGCTTAAAAACCAGAACGTAGCAGTGTACATGTAGCCTAAACCTTCATTGCCTACGTGCAGTTCGGAGTTGCTTCAAGAGGAGACCTGGTCAAAGCCCACGTCATGCTTGGCTGAGGGAAAAGGTTGACAAACACAAGACAAATGAGCAGTCACTGTAAAATGAGACGGATGGTGTGAATTGAAGCAGACATTAAGGGGGTTGTCATACGCATCAGCAAAGTTGCCTGACATCTCATCTCTGGTCTCCAAAATAACATGCAGGTTTCTGGCAGGCAGAGCTCTCCAGATTGAAATAACAAACTGAGCGGCAGTAGCAGGATAATGCTTTCTCCTGCCTAGAGAGCTGTTTTCAGAAACCCTTTACATGCCAATGCCATGGTGGAGTACTGTGAAAGTGGAAATATAATGTGCATGATTCAGCTTATTTTACAAAGACACTTCACTACTAATACTTTGGACCGGACTACTGTTGCACCTAAAATGACAACGTTATACAACGTCATTATGGAGCTCTGGAAATGTGATTGGAGCTCCATTTTAGTCCTGAGTTGCCAGATATCAACAATTAGGCCTTGTGAGATTTGGAAAGGAAAATATTTTCTTACCCTACAGGAATAATGACTGTAAGTTTATAAGAAATAAGACCCAGACTTGTGCTGAATATATGAAATTGTTTTAATTCAGCAGTTTTCTTTTTGTTTTTGCTGAATAAGGCCGCATGAAATTGATTTGCAAATTTATGTTGATCTAGAAAATGTTGATTTAAAATGTGCCAAAATCCGAGTTCCGAGTATAAATGGAACACCCTATTATATCGTGGGATTGGGTCTATCCAGGTTAGCCATTGTTAGCAATACCAGTTGATAACAACGCTTTACGTTGTTTTTTTGTGCATACAAACAGCGTAACAACAAATCCACAGATAGAAGTTGGACAGGAATGTGTGTACTTATTAGAACTTATTTTGTGAGACACAATATAACACAGAAGTGCTAATAACTGTATTTTTTGACAGCTTTCCCTGCTGTTGAAATCCAAAGGTCAGGGGGCATTTCTGAGTTTGACCTGGGAAAATCCCACTTTAGAGTACAAATGAAACACACTATTATCATTTGTCAAAGGTGACTAAGTGGTGATGTTTTCATTAGAGGCGGCACAAACAGCTGATAACCAATCTGCAAGCTTGTAGAGCCGCTGGGGAATTGCTGACTCAACAGAAGCAATTGACTGTGTTCAAATAACAATAACTTAGCGTGTGTTGTTGTGAGTATGGGAAAGCTATTACCGCAAAGCTCGGCTCCACTGAGTCAATCAGAGTCTCTGGAGAAGTGTTTGTTTCCAAGTTTTGAAGACATTTTCATCAGCAGGACAGATTCGATTGATCCAGAGGAAATATCCAGGATTACTCACTGTCTTTCATAAAAAAAAGGGGTTCAAAAAAAAAAAACTGGAGGGATTTTGTTTCTTTCTCTGACCCATTTTAATAAATCACTGTCTCCAACTGTTCACTACTGTTTGGTGGAGGGATGCATGTGTTTCCTTTAGAAGTCAACAGACCCAAACTGAACCACAAAGACGCAATTTCCTTGTGTTTTTCCTTGGCTGCGGTGGGTAATAAATCACAGAACCAGATGGATGGGGGAAGAAAGTGACATTTTGAGATAACCCCTCTTTCAATAGTTCATTGGGTATTGGCAATCCTGCCTACTGCTTATATTTTGTCGCGTTCTCATGAACGGGTTACTGTAACATCACACAAAAACTTATGCACAACAATTTGTAAGATATCCCAAGAAATTAGGCGCCAGCTGGTCATAACCAGCAGACAAAAGATTACTGGGAGCCGGCTTCAGAGTCTTGGAGCTAACAGTTAAGTCATAACAGTTAAGTTAAGTTGTCAAAAAGTGAGTGTCAACAGTTACGATTTAAAAAAAAGATTGTAGTTTGGATTAAAACACTTTGGCAGGCGTGTTTCGTGAACAGCCTGGGGTTTGCCCATGGAGGCGAACTTCATGAAAGCATTGCGTTTAGAGGGATTTTCTCTCTCCGACCCAATTCAATAAATCACCCTCTCCCACTATTAACTACTACTCGATGGAGGGATGCGTGTTTCCTTCAGAAATCAACAGACTACCACATAGACGCAATTGCCTTGGGTTTTTCCTTGTCTGTGGTTGGTAATAAATCACAGAACCAGATGGGTGGGTAATGTGGTGACATTTTGAGATAACACCTCTTCTAATAGTTCATTGATTGTGGGCTGGAAAAAGGATTAATGGAGTAGGAGATTTGGCTGAGTGTCATGAGCGTGTCGAGTCACCACAGAGGTTGAAGCCTCAGAAAGTTCAATTTATCTCCGGAGACACGACTCATTTCATCCCACTTCATCTGCCGGCTTCTGACCTGAGGGATCCACACAACACCGCCTCACATCCTTACTGTTACTTACCAGGCCCAGACCCCAAATTGGCTGACTTTAGTTGCTGACAGCACAAATACCGTGGTCAGCTTTACTTTTTCCAAAGACTTCAGCACCTAAAAGGCAATTTACTGTCCTCAGAACACCATTTCCCGATCTAACCAGGAATGTCTTATTGTGTCCAGTTTAGGCCGTCAAAATTAACACGATATGATTACACGGCTTGGTTGAATCTGTGGACTGCTAATTCTTTACAACAGACCATAGCTAAGTATAACAGACTGTTGCCGTAAACAGCAGAGCGTCGGCATGGATCACTCTGTAGGACAGCAATCAATCCGCTGAAAGAAGTCCGGTTAACTTACCAGCTGTGGCAAAACGTGGGGAAACGTGGCGTAAGATCCTGTCCTGGCAACAGCAGCAGATTTGGTGAGCACCTATCGCCACATAATTTTATACAGTCTTTGATCGCTACACAGTAACTTCAACTATAATGACAACAACGCTAGTTAGTTAGTCGTGTTTATAGGTTTGTCAACTGCAGCGCCTGTGCAAGACGGAAACAAGACGAATGAGGACTAAAACGTTCACATAAATATTCCCAAATAAATCCTATGCCCTGTGTCTCTATTCACCATCAACAGAAAGGTGCAGTTTAATGTGCCCATATTATGAAAAAAAAACAACCAAAAAATCACTATTTTTTTTATCTTGAATTTGGGGTGTTATTTTGTGTCTCTGGTACTTTCACATGCATACAAGCTTGGAAAAAAACCCCATGCTGTTCTGAGTGAGATAGAGGTTTCTGAATGTCCCTTGCCTTCAGTCTCTGGGTGAGCTGGTCAAAATCTGCACGGCTTTCTATGTCACTAGCCGAGACAAGGTGCTAGCTCGTGCTTAATGGCAAAACACTTCTACAACACACACTAGTTGACCATAATCTCCAAAAAAAACACTTCTTGTCCCTGTTCTGCAGGTATTCCACAAGTGGCCCTCGTCTAGAAGGTGTCTCCCAGCTAATCCGGCCTTGTACTGACCAAAGTTGGAGAAAGACTTACCTCGCTACTGCGCATGTGCAACTCCCAACAAAGATAGTATAGAAATGAGATGTCTCACTCTGTAGCTAAAACAGAGACCTAAACACACGGGGTGAAAACAGGATCTGTAGCAATGTGCAGTACAACAAAAATATGTTTTTTTTTTTTAAATGAAACCTGTAACATGTAAACCTATTCTGGTACAACCTCAAAATACAATTATGAACCTGAAAATGAGCAGAATATGGGTGCTTTAATCTGAATTAGAGCAGCCTTGATAGCCCGCTAGCTCTTTTTACAATGCCTCAGCTAATGTGTCACTCAGTGATTATTACAGCAGCTGGGTGAATTAATTTTTAATTTTTTTACCTTATCTCTAAGCGTTAATATTCATGTACAGTACATCACATAACTGCACTATAGTGCAACTTGCACAAACATCACACAAATCTTTATAAGTACTATTTAAGTAGGTTGTACATTGTTATTCACCACTTGACTATACATTTGTACATTCTTTCCTTTGTATTTTTTTTTCAATAGTTCTTCTTGTATTCTATCCTATTTATTTCTACTTTAAAGTACATTTAGAACATAAAAGTGTTATTAATCACAAGTTAGCTATTGACAATCATGGGACTGGTTGCAATTAAATATTGTAATTGATTGTCCTGTTATTATGTCAATTATGACAAGAGAAGACACCGGGATGAATCTGTGTGTGCTGGTGGTGTGCCTATGTGTCACTGGCCACAACAGCTGTGTGCTGAAATCTCATCTATTAATGTATTCCCAAGGAGCGCTCAGCTTCTCTCCAGAGAATTGCTTGAATTGCTTGCCCCCCCCCCCCCCCCCGCCAACTCACACTTCAAACAATCACCTTCCCCCACCTGTACTCTGTCACCTCCCCCCTCTGACCCCTCACCTGCACTCACAAATCTGTGAAGTGGATGTGCGCCAGCTCTTCCAGTGGCAGAAGACCAGAAAGGCTCCTGGCCCAGACGGTGTGGCACCACCGTCACAGCCTGAAGATCTGTGCAGATCAGCTGGCCCCCATCTTCACTCAGATCTTCAACAGATTACTAGAGCAATCGGAAGTTCCCTCTTGCTTCAAAACGCTCCACAATCATCCCAGTCCCCAAAAAACCCTCCATCTCTGGACTAAATGACTACAGGCCTGTCGCCCTGACATCTGTAGTCATGAAGTCCTTTGAAAGACTGGTTTTGGCCCACCTGAAGCACATCACAGTCCCCTTGCTGGACCCCCTGCAGTTTGCCTACAGGGCTAACAGGTCTGTAGATGATGCTGTCAAGTTGGGACTGCATTACATCCTGCAACACTTCGACTCTCCATGGGCATATGCAAGGATCTGGTTTGTGGACTTCAGCTCAGCGTTCAACACCATAATCCCTAACATTCTCGGCACCAAACTCTCCCAGCTCACTGTGC
>NC_045737.1:11328847-11329015 GCF_008692095.1 Etheostoma spectabile
TCCACCTGTCAGTGGATCACAAACTTCCTGACAGCAGGTGAGGCTGGACAACATCACATTCAGCACATGGACTGTTAGCACTGGTGCCCCCCAGGGGTCTGTGCTCTCCCCACTGCTCTTCTCCCTCTACACCAATGATTGCCCCTCAGGAGACCCATCTGTTAAACT
>NC_045737.1:11329025-11338102 GCF_008692095.1 Etheostoma spectabile
GCTGACGACACAACGGTCATTGGCCTAATCAGGGACGGTGATGAGTCGGCCTACAGACGGGAGGTTGATCCGAGACGCACCCGCTCTTCCCCCCACCACCATACTCAACAGCCCTGTGTCTGCTGTGGACTCCTTCAGGTTTCTGGGATCCACTATGTCCCAGGGAGCCCAACACTGACACCATCATCAAAAAGGCCCAGCAGAGGCTGTACTTCGTGCGCCAGCTCAGGAAGCTCAACCTGCCTAAAGAGCTGCTGGTCCACTTCTACACAGCCATCATCCAGTCTGTCCTCTGCACGTCCAGCACGGTCTGGTTTGGATCTGCCACCAAAAAGGACAGGAGCAGACTACAACGGACAGTTAGGACTGCAGAAAACATCATCAGTGCCAACCTGCCCTCCCTTCATGACTTATACACTCAGTGAAATGGTCTAATAGTCAAAACTTATATTATGAAAGTGAAGTTAAGATCATTTGTGACAGCACAGCTGCTTGCACAGGAACAGTTGTGCAAGGCTGTCTTTATTTCTCATATATTGGCACAGGCTGTGATAATTTCCCAGCAAATTTCTCTCAAATTAGGTAAGGGTATCATATCATGAAGTAATGCATTCCCAAAAAGGATTACCAAGGGACCCACATTTAATGGCAAAAATGTATGTAATTAGGAAGATGTGATTCAAGCAGGAAGGATTCATTAAGAAAGATTCAGCCGCCTGAGTATCAACAGTACAGATTATGTAGTCCCTTTATAAGAGTTATCACCAATAATTATCTACGAGATTAGACAATTTGTTGAATTTCTACATAAATCAGTAAATAAGAAATGTGTGTCAACTCGACGTTAATTTGACAAACAGAACAACTCACAGTTTACTCACATAGCATCATCTATAGCACTTAGTTGATGTTTTTCTTCTTTTTTTCTCCTCCTATTAAATAGACCTTTTTTCCCGGCAGACATATTGATTTGTAAGAGTAGGAAAACATCGTTTCTACTTACAACATTAGTTCTGTCTAAGTATAAGTAGGGCTGCTCAATCAAATTATTTCTAACAATATTGGAATCCCGATTATTTAACACAATTACCCATTGACTTTTGTAAAGATGTTGGATTGGATTAAAAAACTAAATACAGTTACGCAAATTCTCCACGTCCGATTGCTCAAATCCGAACTTCTCACAATGGAATTTGCTCTTCCCTTTCTGGTGTACCTTTACCCCTTCTTTTTCTCTCCTACAATCTACCTCCATCTCCACTGAAGGCCACCAAATACCACAAGCAAGCTATTGCTCACAAACTATTGGAAAGTAAGTTTAGCCCTGCATGCAATTCAGAATACATGTCAAAATAAGAGTTTACAAAAACCAATACGATTGATTGCACAGCCCTAATATATATCCTCGACATTCCAGTTCCGGGATTGCTCCGGTGCCGCAGGCAATTCCGCCGGATGCATGTCTTTTCGCCGATGTCTGTTTCTTTTCTTCCTTCCTTCCTTCCTTCCTTCCTTTCGAGATTGTTCTGGTGCCATGGGAAATCTAGCTGGATGCATTATTTTCTCTGACGTCGATTTCCTCCGGCTTTCTTTGTGTTTGAATTTTGAACTCTGGTGAATTTCTGAGGACTATGGTTACCTGGTCCTCAGATCTCTGCAGGGTCAATCCAGACAGCTAGCTAGACTCTAGCCCAATCTGAGTTTTCACTCACATGACTAAAACAACCTTTGAACGCACACATGTTCCACCAAAACAAGGTCTTTCCAGAGGCTATTTTGCAGCGGCTCCGTGCGGAGCTTAGCGCCGCCCAAGTGGATTGTGATTGGTTTAAAGAAATGCCAATAAACCAGAGCATGTTTTTCTCCCATCTCGGAATGCTGTGTGGACTAGCCAGACCCCCCTTTGCAGTGCTGTGGAGGAAGGTCTGGCAAAGGGAGACTACCACATGCCGCACTGTAACTTTTATTCTTGTATTTTATGTGTCCTAATGTTTCTATTTTGTTTTTAACTGTCTATTCATGTGTTTTATCAGTTTTTAATGCTTATGATTTTTAACTGTTTGTACTTGTGTTTTATCTGTTTAACTGATTTCGTGTAAAGCACTTTGAATTGCCCTGTTGCTGAAATGTGCTCAACAAATAAAGCTGCCTTGCCTTGCCTACCCCTAACAGTGAGCCTGTGTGTGAATATTGTGCACACTGCAAGAAAATGCTGCTTTTCCACCTTTATTTGATAGGGGAGGAAAAGAGAGGGAAGGGGAAGACCAGCAGGAAATCATCACAGGTCGGATTCGAGGTATAAACCTCCAAGTATATCTGCGCCTGCTCTACCTACTGAGCCAACCCGGCCACGAGCCTGAACATTGAAATCAAACAAGAAATTAAACAAGAAATCATTCCCACCACAGGAAATAAAACTCTTTAACACATCATCACTGGGTGCTAGATAAGATTCTGAGACACATGATCTATCCATCCATCCATCCATCCATCCATCCATCCATCCATCCATCCATCTATCCATCTATTTTGAAGTGGACTTAGTACCAAGTTTAATTCAACTGTTCTTGCTGCATCCTGAGGCCATAAAAACCAAGTTAATACAGAGTAATCACATCTTCTTTGCATTTATGAGCAGTGGTTACATTTTGGGGCTTTTTTTTTTGTTATTTCTTTCGCAACTGCCTCTCAGTCCTCAGTGCTGCTCTAGTAAATCAAAAAAATCTTCAGCTGGATTCAACTGCGGCGGCAGTGTGGCAGGGAGCGACCCAGGGGATAGCCATGGGGAACCCAGCGTGAGGGCATGAGAACAGGACTGGAATGTAAATGTAACAATTCACAAGCAACTTTACACTGCAGCGGTGGGCCTCAAAAAGCCCTCAGAGGCATTATAAATAAATATGTAGGTTTATGCAACTATCTCTTGTTTTCCTATTTAGAATATATACCTTGTGCGTCCCAAGGGAACGAGCCTTTGAAGAAGAAAATGGTACAGAGGATTCCCATTGGTCTGAGCTAAGTTCCCACAAATTCCCATTGGCCATGACTCTGTCTGTGTGTGTGTGTGTGTGTGTGTGTGTGTTTGTGTGTGAGAGATTAGTCATCTTGGCGCACCAAAAACCCAGACATGTCCATGTTCACAATGGTCTCATATACCCCCACCCTTCGATCCCAGCGTCCCCACCCCAACGTCCTCATTTCCCGTTGTCTCCTCCAGTAAAAACAGCCCGTGTTATCTCCTGGATTGTTGATCATGCTAGTTGGGCCAATGCAACACTGTTTGTTCAGCCATTATGGAGTAAAATTTGCCAGAAAAGCCTCTGTACGTAGCAACCACTATCAAATAGCGGAGTGTATTACACAAGTTTTAAAAACAGAAACCCATTTGGGCGCGTTTGTGCTGAGGCCACCACTCCTTGCACTGCTTAATCGCAAACATCAGAGTTGCATAATCGATGTACTGATAAGGATGCAGCTCTGCGGCATGCCATGATGTCCAATCAGTTTACAGTATCACCGATGCTGACTCACTTTGTTCCTTTGAGTTGCAAAACAAACAGGCTGCAGGTGGATGTCAGGCTCAGGCCAGAAGGTGAAAGGGGAAATGCCGGTTTATCTGATCTGGAATGAAAAGCTTGAAGGAATCTGATCATCTGATGTAATGTGTCTGGAATTACAAACGGCGCCTGGCTGAAGCGGCATACCATCCCACAGACCCAGGTCACTCCCTAAAGCCCGAGAGACGACGCAAAGAGGGCAGACCACACACACACTAACAGCTACAGCTGTTTTTTTGTTGTTGATTTTTTTTTTTTTTTTTTTTTTTACAGCGGATAGTCTGTCGCCTGATCAAAGACTTGCTATTTCTGACGTGGAGGATAGAATTTTTCCTTTCCAAAGCTAACATTCATATGTTGTCAATTAAGCTGACATCATGTAACAAGTTTGTACAAAGCGTACAAGTCTTTGAGTTAAATTAATCCTTGTAATAAACAGGTTATGATGTCCCGTCGAAGTGTTCGGTGTTGCCTGGGAATTGGATTCACGTCCCGAACAGATTGCCAGCCTCATCACTCATCCAGTCCTTTACCAGGAAGGCCAAGAAAAGTGATACACGAGCAATGCAAAACAAGTCAATCTCTTCCCTTTAATGTGGCTTCCATGCACAGCCAGATAGTCTTCTTTCCCCGTGCATTTGAGATGCTTATGGTTGGAAGGCTTTAGGGGTCAAAACGTGGTCAGTTGCAATTTTGCCATCTGGGCTCTACCTGAACAACAGATGGAGGTGAAGTTTACCCAGCACGCACACGCACGTGCGCACGCACACACACACACACGCACACACACTATTCATTCAACCCGCCAACGTGCAGTACTGGAAATTTCCTTTGTGCTCTGCACCCGGCTCACGAGGGTTAAGAGAAGCTCTGTGTGGAAACTTGATTCACCACGGTTCTGGAAATTGTCGGCGACTGAACCTGAGAGAGTGCACCTGTTGGGAATGAACACATTGTTCCATGCACTGTGTGTTCAAACAGTAGCGTGGGGACCACCATAATGTAACAGCAGCCTTTCTGAATGGGATATTAATTAAATGACAAAAAACAGGCTGTTCTCACGACCCACTTGTACTTATAGCTACGAAAAGTAATGCACTCTAATTTGTGTGTACTCCATGTATTTATTGCTGTATGCACCACAGTGACTGATGATGTACAAGAGCGGTGAGTTCCGTGTAGGGAGGAGGTCGGGATGGATGTTTGGGGAATGAAACACAGCCCTTTCAAACAGGGGAGTTATCTGTTATCCTGGGAATACTACTCCCACTACCTGTGTTTTAATCCAAATCCTTTTTATCAAATCTTAGTTGTTTTAGTGCCTAGATTCAACTGTTGGCGCCGCATGACGCTCACTTTTTTTTTTTTTTAAAGGTTATTTTTTGGGGCTCTTAACCCTCGTGTTGTCTTCCCGTTGACCTGCAACTTTGTGTTTTTCTGGGTTGAAATTTCAACATTTTGTTGTTCTTTTTCTACACATTTCTCAATGTTTTTGTCAATTTTATTCCTATTTTTTGTCATTTTGTTTAAAATGATGTTTTAGTCAATTTTTTTAACAATTTCTTTGTCACTTTTTTTTTTTAACAATTTCTTTGTCACTTATTCCAGTGTTTTTTTTAAAATGTTTTTTGTCACTTTTTTAGTGTTTAAAAAAAAGAACGTTTTTGTAGTTTTTTTTCAACATTTGTCACTTTTTTCAACATTCTTTTCTGACATAGAAAGATTTTGTAAACCGGTCAAATTTGACACGGGGACAACACAAGGGTTAACTTGACAGGACAGCTAGGTGAGAAAAAGGGAAGACATGCAGGAAATCATCACAGGTCAGATTTGAACCCTGGACCTCTGCATTAAGGAATAATCCTACTCAAAGTACCTGCTCTACCCGCTGAGCCAACCCGGCGACATGATGCTCAGTTATTGACAGCTAAACTTAACTGTAATGTCCTCCGAATCAACCAGCAGCTCCAGGTTTCTAACGCAAGCACACAGTCACCCTTTCTCGCGTCACGTGACCAGATGGAAGTTGCCTCCTTCTGTAGGAATTCACAAGAATTGTCGTGCAAAGGTTTTAGCACGATATCACACAAACCCGTTCATGAAAATGCGATTAAAAAATGCATCTTATTCAATTGTTTTAAAGATATACATCCACATGTAGAGCTGCTTCATAGAGACAGTGTGTAATCAGCAAGATCCGATGTGTCCGAGTTAAGAATGTGAAAGAAGTGGAGAGCTGGTCATTAAGGCAAAGTCAGAATCTTACACAATCAGACAAGACTCCACGGGTCAATTGGAATAAAGTCGGCCTTCCTCTAAACTCTAATCCATTAAGGGCCACAGTACAAAATGAGAATCACGCCAAAGGCCAGACGTGTATAATGTATTGACATGCTTTTATTTCATTGAAAAAGTAAAGAAAAATTTGATTGTACTATTGCATGTCTCATATAACCTTCTCACTTACAGTTTGGACCACATAAAGCCCTAAAAGCCGACTCCCAACAAGCCTGAGAATGCAAACTCGCTGGTTGTGCGGGACTTTCTGAGTGTCAGAGTCGTCAAATCTGCCAAAATTCTGCTCTCGTTGCAATGAGTGGTGAGTGCGTTCGTCACAGACTATCAAGTCATAGAACCTCAAGCTCGGTGAGGGCTTTCTAGACAGACAGACAGACAGACAGATATATAGATAGATAGATAGATAGACAGATAGATAGATAGATAGATAGATAGATAGATAGATATTTATTGATCCCCAAAAAATGGGAAATGATGGTGTTACAGCAGCAAAATCAGTCACACAGCACAGAATATAACTATAAATGAAATATTAGGATACAATATACAAACATACAATATACATGAAACAATAATAGGATAAAATATAAGAACAAATATTTGAATATATACAAATTGGGAATAAAAAATAAATACTGTCCTTATGAAACTGGGGATTTTCCCCACACATTTGCATTACCTAACAAACCTCTGTGTGTTATTGCAGTTTACAAACTGCTTCCCATCTTTTTGGTCTGGCGGGTGAAAATTTATTATTTTTTGGGCTGGTTTAAAAAAAAAAAATAATAATTGTGATGGGAAAATCAGATTTCACCATATTCTTGACCAAATACATAAATATATATATATACATACATATTTACAATGAGATTTTAGATAGACAATCATCAATACCAGTTTCAAGTGAAAGTAGAGAGAGAAATAATGTAGTTTTTCCAGCTATACAATGACTTTGCATGTACAAAAATAGTGTGATGTTAAAACAAATCTGCAATTCTTTACATCAGGGGTCTTTTTGTCTTTCTGTCTTTTAAGCCAAGGACCCCTTAACTAAAATAGAGATGGAGCAGGGACCACCTACTACATATATTGTATAAAATGAAGTTGCAGAAAAAACTGGGCCTATAATAATGTGTAGGGCGGCCTGAAGCATTTATTCCTTTTTGCACAGAAAACTGCAAAAACCAAATCAATTCAACGTTCAGTCAGGGACAGAGCAATGTGTGAATGGAACTCTCTCTCTCAAATACTATTAAAAAAACAGTGTGGTCTTAAAAAAAAAAAAAATAATCACTTAAGACATATTACGCATTGCATATGCTTATCTCTCCTCAAGGACAAGGCCGAATTGAACTGAACTTTCTGTAACAACATAGACAGTCTGACGCCTCATACTTCACACACACTAACTCACTATCATCATTAACACCATACACTACCCGTCCCATCCCTCCCCCCCCTTTGAACTGACTTGCTTTTTTTTTCACCCTCCTAAGTTACCTCAAAAAATACCTTCATGTGACCATATGTACTGTGTGTTGTCCTGTGCATTATGTTGTTATATTGTTATGTATTGTATACTAGGTTGCTGTCTGCATTAATCCTTTTCGGGAGAGCGTGTGGCGGCGCTTTAAATAGCCGCGGCCCGGAGGCTTGCTCCAACCAAAGCATCATATCACTCTGTAACTGTGCACGCGTGACAAATAAAGCTATCTGAATCTGTATTTTCGAAGTAATTTAAATATTTAATACCAAATTAGAGTCTGTTAAATGGCTTTGAGTTATCTTATTTCTTTAAATAGATGTGTTGTCTTTTTATTAATTGCGTTAACTGTAAGATTTAAATATGATTTGTATTTTCAAATGTTCTGATGTCTGTGTGTGTGTGTATGGTGTGTAATGTGATGTCGTAAAATATATTGTCACAGATTGTAGGACCCGAAGAAGATCTTTTCGCTTATGCTGAAGCTAATGGGGATTCAAATAAAGAAAACACACTAAGTTGTTGTTAAAATATGTGTATGTTTAACATGTTTCAATGTTAAACATACACGTAGCACAGCCCTTAGGTGCACAGACCTTCCTTACCTATGGGCCACATAGCAGTGGGGATGTACGTTTGCTAATAATATGTTGGATTCATGTTAAGACTTAGTCATTTTTGAAAAAGCTTTCAAAAGGGAGGGGAGGGGAGGACAGGGCAACGCTGGAGACAACAAGCCAGGAAGCTCTAACCCAAGAAGGAAGCGCGATGTCACTCTCAGATAAAGGAGGAATTCAATTAGAAGACACTCTGAGAGGCATCTGAAAAGAGTGAGAAAGCAAAAAGCAGACTGAGATGCGAGGGACTGAATGGAAATGTTTAATTGCTATGTAAAATCTACCTCGGTTTCAAATAGTCCTCACAAAATCCTTTGAGTTTAACTCGCAGACGTACAGACCAATATAGACGCACTAAGGTAACTTTAATCTGATCCAATTCAGAGTCTCTGAAAAGCTCTGTCGAGTTCCCATGGCTCATTGTACATGCCTGCATTTACTCTGTCCATGCAAGAAGAAGAGTGGGTGTTCCAAAAATGCATGAGAAATCACTGAAGCATATTTAAGGATGTTCTTATTTGTGTTGTTAACTCCAACTGAACTCATCTCTTTCCGTGCACTCTCACAGAAACAGAGGCTTTGTCATCCCTTCTATTACGGCTAAGTGGGTCATGACAACGGACAGGATAATCAGATAACTTTATTTGATTTAAACTACAGACTCTTGGCATTGTTTGTACCTCTGTCTTTTGGTGGGAAGGTACTCTGTGTAAAATCACAAAACAAAAGATTAGTTACTGCGCTTAAGCCTATGAAAAAGAAAAAGAAATCTTTCACTTTAGCTGCTTGCATGCTTTTATTTGGCAGGCCCTGCAGACGTGTCCCACTTGGCACGCTAGGGAGAAATCATCATTACAAAATCATACAAAGCCGTGCAAGAATTTGTCCGAACACCCACAAAATAATGGACAAAACGCCTGTGCATGGATGTGCACGGGATCATTGTGCGCAGCTGAGTTTGATCTCTGATGCTTCTGGAAAAACAACAGCTCTATAGTCAAATTATCATCATTATAATCTTATTGTTGATTCATTTAGTATTCTGGACCAGGGTTGTTATAGTCAACTGAAACCAAATAAAACTTAAACCTTCATTAAAAACCTAAACTGAAACTATATTGA
>NC_045737.1:11338112-11369736 GCF_008692095.1 Etheostoma spectabile
AAGTATTGAAAATGAATATAAATTATGTCAGTTTGAATTTCTTTGCTATAATATTTCACTACTGGAAAAAAAAAGGTGACAGCATGTATTTCCGTCAACTCTCCTTGTGACGTTAAAACACAGAAACTGAACAGACCTTCTGTCTGTAAATGTAATTACATACTTCTGGCCCCAGGGGGCGGAGGGGCACCCTGGAAATCCAGAGTTATCATGAGAGCACAATTTGAATTTGCTCAGCGAGTTACTCTGGCAACGAGTAATGCTGCTCATTAACTATGCCCTTGTAGCCAAGCTGCACCAATCACATCGGTGTATCTGATGTGTGCAGGGTCAAAGGCGAGCTGCACCAATCACATCGGTGTATCTGATGTGGGCGGGGTCAAAGGCGAGCTGCACCAATCACATCGGTGTATCTGATGTGGGCGGGGGTCAAAGGCGAGCTGCACCAATCACATCGGTGTATCTGATACAGGCGGGCCAGAGGCGAGCTGCACCAATCACATCGGTGTATCTGATGTGGGCGGGGTCAAAGGCGAGCTGCACCAATCACATCGGTGTATCTGATACAGGCGGGCCAGATGCGAGCTAAACAGATGACGAATACGTCACGAGATACGGGATACGACACCCCATGTATCGTTGTGATTGATCATAGTGTTATTAAAACCCTATGACCAATACATAGTGTTTATAAAACCTTCAAAAAACTACCATGGCACCATCTTAGAAGAGAATGGTTGCACATTTAAACCATTATTACATACTTAAACACCTAAATCTTCAAAGTAAGACATAGCGGATCAGACACAAGCTTTTATTTTGAGAAGTAGAAGCCCGACGGCACCAGACGGGAGGCGCCGGGCTGCAGCCGTACAGTCTTGCATCATTTTGTCAAACTAGTACCAGTGTTTTATAACAATTCCTGAGTATAGGTCTTGAGTTTTTTCCCGGGACACACACTCTGCCCCCCTGTTGTTTTTTAAAGATTTTTTCTTTTCTGTATGTCTTTATCTGTATAGGACAGCTCAAGACATGAAGAGAGAGAGAGAGGAGGTACGAATTAGCCCAAGAGGGCATCGGCCCATTTGGCATTCGCCAGATTGCCAGATGCAAAGGGTTTTGTGAACAAATCACTTTCTGAAAACTAACTAATTCTAAACTTAAATGAAATTTAAAAGTCAAAACTAAAATACACTAAGAACTCATTGAAAATGAAAACTATTATAACCTTGTTTCAAACTAAATTCATTAAAATGAATCCCGAGATCCAAGCAGCGATTCACTTCAACTGTACTCGATCAAACACTTTTCACATTTCTTTAGGAACACTAATTACGTTCTTTGAGCAGGAATCCGTCCTTCCTACAACCAAAACAATTTTCTCATGGCATGCAACAAAAAAACAACAACAACAGTGAATCGAGGAAAACAGGACAAGGCTCACATCACAAGAATGTTGAAACTGCTGGAGGCAATTAAATGACAAACATAGTTTAGTTATTTCTTACTTTGGTCCAATATGTGTGAGCAATAGATCATTTACTGTAAATATGATACTGTTGACAGAGCTGATAAGATAGGCTACATGTAAGGAGTCCCAACAAGAGAAGGCAATTGCTTCCATATCTCCGCAAACAACTTCCCCTGGGCTATTAAGTGCCCATTTGGCCTGGCGCTGCTATTTAGTGCCATTAAAATGAGTTTATAAGGGGACAATTCTCCTGCTGACTCCAGGTCTAATCGGCCAACATCGGGCTGCCGCAGCAATGGGAGGCGGAGATTTCTGCAGCTGACACAGTGAAGGACTGAGAAACACGTTCAATAAAGGGTTGAACGTTTTTGGTTTGGTGGAAACTCTACAGTGCATAAGACAGGGCTGTAGTCAAGACCCCTTTAGTCAAGTCCAAGACAAGTCCAAGACCAGGACCAGTCAAGTCCAAATCAAGACTGAGTCTAAAGAGGTTTGAGTCCAAGACAAGACCGAGTCCAGGAGAGGAAAAAAAGTCTTATGCATGACAGTATCAAGACAATCATTTTGGATTTCACTTTTCTTCCAATGTTATTATCAACATAATAAAGACACCTGGACTTCGGTCTAGACCAAAAGCCATATTGGGCAAGACCAATGGCCGAGATCGAGACAAGTCCGAGACCATAGAAAAACGGACTTGAGTCCGGACTCAAGTCCAAGACCGGACTCGAATACAAGTAAGATACTCATTTCTTACTGCAAACATGGGCCAGAAGGGTTAAATTCCAACAGTACTTAACAAGCACCAATATCCTATTTAAGTCGTGGTTTATGCAGAGCTACTTTTACGTCTCTTGGGGCAAATGAAGTCTAAAGAAGCATGTTAATTCCAGTTATTACAGGTTGGGAAGTCTTTAGGGAAAACTCTACAGATGAAAAGGGACAGTTGCTAACAAGTTCGCCCTACGTAGCTCCGTTATTTAAACCCCTTCAGGCTGATGCAGGAACCCTGTGAGAGATAAATATTTTAGATTGTAGACTGTGTCATAATAGCAGTTTCTTCTACATTTTAATTATTGGACCACACTAATATGACTTGTGATTTTAGGAAGGCCTCAGGAAATATATATTGTGTTGCCAGACTCAACCTTGTCTTGAGTTTAGCATTTTTTCACTTGAGATGTTCAAGGCAAAAGGTTCTGAATGTTAAGAGAGGATTGCATTCAGATGCCTCCCCTCCATGCAGCAGGACATAAAGACTTGATTCTTCACATCACTGACTTTGTGATTTTGAAGAAAACAAGGATTTCACGGTAAATTTCTACTCCACCTCTCTGCTTCGCATTAGGGTCCGGCATCAACCTGTTGGGGGGGGGTTCTAATTTGAAATCATGACCGGCTTGTTCTACATTATCCCGCTTACAGACTCTATTGTCAGGAGGGTCTGGCTAGTCCACACAGTATTCCGGGATGGGAGAAAAACCTGCTCTCGTTAATTGGCATTTCTTTAAACCAATCACAATCGTCTTGGACGTTGCTAAGCGCCGCACGGCGCACCGGTGCCACTGCCAAATAGCTCCTGGAAGGAACTTGTTTTGGTGGAACGTGTGTACGCTCAAAGGTTGTTTCAGTTGTGCAACAGAAAACTCCGATTGGACAGATAGCCTAGCTAGCTGTCTGGGTTCACCCTGCAGAGACCTGAGGACCAGGTAACCATAGTCCTCAGAAACAGACATCCGGCCAAAAAGAAGGACATCCGGTGGAATTTCAGGCAGCAACGAGGCAATCCCAGAAGTGGAACAATAACATGGCTACTCGCAAAGAGGTAACATGCTGAATACCTGCTTCCCGGTCGGGTTGTCGGCTTTTTTTGGTGCAATCCAACTTGCCCCAGTCAATAAGCTAACCGTAGAGCTAATGTATGATCTGTTTGCACTGTTAGCAAAACAGAGCATACATTAGCTCTATGGTTAGCGAGTCCCGTTTCCACGTTATCATGGATCCCACGTAACTTCTAGGCAAATCCCGCCCTACAAAGCAGCCTGATTGGTTGGGGTTAGGCATTGACCTTGAGTAGTTAAGGTTAAGATAGCTGACTGGTCAAGGGATAGGACCGGGTTAACAAATCGGGTTATGTTACCTTACGTAATCATGGACTCCTGTCCAATAGTAGTGTATGAATGCTATTGAAGGGCGGGTTTTGCCTAGAAGTTGCGTGGGTTCAATAATAACTTCCCGTTTCCTCCACCCTCTCTCTCCCTTTGTGATCCACTTATCAGCAGTATGAACTTCATATAGGTAAAAACATTAGTTGAAAAATGGTCCGCCAGAGTCTATGATCAGTACCCGGTCTGTTATATAGAATAATCAGACCTCGGAATGCTGCAATGGACCAATCAGAATCAAGTATTCAACCAAGCCGTGTAATAAAAGGTGATAATATATCCGTGTTGTGTTTACAGCTAGCTTTTGCTGCCCCAAAGAGGGCAAAAAGCTGTTACTGTTACACTGAACATTACTATAGACATTTTACCGTTTTGCTTTGCAAAATGTAATTTATTTAAAGGTCAAAACTTAAAGTCTCAGAGCAGGCAATTCTAAATAAAGAATCAGATAAAGTCTTCGTTTGAGTTATAAAGTCTCATTTAAAATCCAAGTCTCAAGTCCAGGGCTTTGGTCACATTTATCAGAAGGCTCTGGGTTGTCATTTTTCAAGAAAATTTTTTAGAGATCAGAGTTCTAACTCTGCTTTAGCCAATATCACACATTAATATCTATAGTGTGTCTCGACAGCAACAGAGAAACGCGCTGAGGTAGTCTTTCCCACCTGATCACAATTACCATCTGATAAGATGGTAATTACAGGAGCAAATCAGAGTCTCAATGACTTGCAATTCCATTAGATATTGGCCCCCACTGTCCTAAACTGTAATCAACACCGTTATCAGGGGTCCATTTCCCACACTACACCACTCGTCTACCCCTTTGGCTGACCTTGCAAAACCAGCTTTACAAACAGGGAATAAGGTGACAACATGAGCTGCACAAACACTTTGCATGTAAATGTCTGCAGCAAATTGTCAACAGAAAACGAACGTGAATATCCACATAGATAAAATATAAAACCCGTCTGACACTTTGCTCCATCCTCTGGTTTTAGTGCGAGGTGTCTAATGGCGTGGATGCTGTTGCATGTAGTGCATAAAACAAAGCTTGAGAGTTTTATGCAAATTTATGTTTAAAAAATGCATTCTGGCTGTGTAAAGGCAGTATCTCTAATGACTTTCGGATAACAAGGCATGTTTCTCCAGCTGTGTTTTTTTTCTTCCCCCCCCCTACATTATGTTATGCGGATTGGTTTCCCTAAGCAATGAGATGTCCTGTTTGCATTTCTGAGCTGGTACTCAACTGGCCTTGCCGCAGAGGAAGAACCAAAACACAGGGGCCGGTAGTTCTATTTTAAAAGTCAAAGGCAAGGCAAAAGGAACAGGTCTAAGCTCGTCGACCGCCTACATATACCATTAGCGATGCGAGCAATGTTCCAAAAGCAAAAGGAAGCCGGCAGAAGAGATGCTATCGCATGGCGCGCTCTCGTGTTTTCATGCCATTCCCGTCTCTCTTCTGTCGCGACCTAGAGTCTGAAACCTCTCCTACCTACACTATCTTCTCCTCCACCCACGCATTCAGACTTTGTATGACAGACAGACATGCATCTTTCTTTACGCTCCGTCTCCTTGCAATTCAAGCACAAACTGGCCGGTCAAGATTCTTTACAAAACTGCACCCAAATATATTGCACGAAAAGCAGTGTTGAGGTGTTTCCTTCTAATCTTAGTCTGACTGGCATTGAGGAGGTGAGCATGTCAAGGGACTTGCGTGCGGCGCAGGAATTTAGGAACAAAGGAAGGCAGATGCCCCCCCCCCCCATTGGCTTCTTGTCCATTTATCTCCAAGACCCCTTAGGATCACCAATTAGAGATGCTGTCATGAAGCTTTCCCAAAAGTAATAACAAAGGCCGTGATTTAATTTTAAAGAAGCATAATCCCCAAAAAATAAAGTGATAATTCTGCAGCATGTTGTTCTTCTCAATAAGGGGATCATTCAGTAGTAGATTACAAAACCCAGTTCCCCTTCCTCTACATTTCCTTTTCTCCGCTTTATCTTCAATCAGCATGTTCAGCCTTATTACAATATCCTTCACATGGCGCCAGGGATTCGAGCCTCTCGATACAAAGTCTTAAAGGGGCAGTCACACTGAGCATCGATGGATAATTTGCTTCACTGCTCACTCGCTTCTTTTTCTCTGTTTTTTCTCTCTCTCCATTGAGCACTGGTCGAGTTCATTTTTTTTTTTTAATTTGCAGAGCCGGGCAGATGTGCATGTTGAACCTTGCAGTTAGCATTAACTGGTTTTTTTTGGTGCTTTTTTTTCCACCCCGAAAAAAAATGTGTGCCGCATCTGAAAATGCAATTAAGAAATGAGAACACACAAAACTGGGACTGTAGGTCATGAGCCATTTTAGACCCTCTTTTAGGGGTGCTCAAGCCCCCCTTAATCTCACACCCTCCTTTTTTTTAAACCAATTTTGGGGCTTCAAGTGAGAATTTGTCTGTTAGTGAAAGAGGACAAACAATTACAAGTTGAAAGGGTTTGAAACAGGTTTAATGTCCTGTGTCGCTGTCGCCAATGCTATGCACCTGAAACTCCGTCGAGGAAAAGTTAACAGACTCGTAGTGTTGGCCAATCAGAGATGGTTGTGCCAGACTCCCGGCTAATGTAATCTGTCAGAGGGAGAGCGGTAGTGCAGTTGTGAATTTTAACGTTGGTAGGCCCCAGAGAAGAAGTTGGAAATTTCATGGCGCAGATTATAACGCAAATTGAAACGTAAGCAACTAAAATTGCTGAATGTTCAACTTTTTGTTACTACTGTGAGTGACTTCTATAAACGAGATTATCGGCTAATGAAATGACTGATTTTGGTTTAACACTTTTGTAAGGCCCTGTATCCGTGTCACGATCTCATTAGGGCCTGAGTCCCCCCCCCCCCTAAAGGTCTGATCCTAGAATCGTCCCTGCTGTAGGCAAAAAAGCAAAAGACAAAACAAAATTCTTTTAGATTTAAAGATTTTTTAGGGTAAATAATGCAAGTCCTCTATTTTATTATTTCCTATTACTCTATGGTCTGTGTATTTAACTACAATTCGTAATATTAAAATGCATGCTAAATAAATGCTGACATCCTCATCGTCTATGTCAGGAGAAAGGCTTGGACACACAGACTTCAGTTGCTCTTTCATCATGACCTGCACAGAAATGTAAATATTGGTGAAGTTGCAGTCAGAAAGTCTTGATAATTAGCAAACACACTGGGAGATAAGAGCCCCCTCACAGCCCCTCCCTTACAATCTAGCCTAAGAATGTGTCGAACAACAACAACAACTTGGACACATAAATAAAAAATGAAATCAAAAGATGAATACAAATAATGTAAAAATAAAATCTTTTTTAACCTAAATCAAATTAATTTAAACAATGAGTCAACTAAAGTAAAAAAAAAATGTAATTGTCAAATCTAATTAATAAAAAAAAAATAAAAAAAAATAATAGAAATCAAGTTAATTAAAAATGCATTGAATCAATTTAAGTTTCATGAGAAAACAAAGCCTTGATACAGAAACAGGACTATTTATAAAAATAAATGGTTAAGTTAGTTTTGCATGATTAAAAAAAAAAAAAATACAAATCAATTTTACAAGGGAGGGCTGGAATGAGATTCAAATCCAGGATGGAAAACCTCTCCTAATCTCACCAAAAACATCAGTTTTCATTCCCGTTAGCAAAAAAGAAAAAGCACATAACCCTCCCGAATACATGACCCGGCGAGTTTTCAAATAATAAAAAGATATTAAAAATATGAAAGTATTTATACTGGCTCGGGGCTCTGACCCTCTTCAACCAACCCCTTCCTTCTGAGACCTACAGTGGCTTGTTTTCACATCAGAGGCCATATTAGGTAGTTACAGTAATATCCTTCAATAGTAGACTACACATGCCACAACCTCATAAATTAACCCAGATTTCTATCATCGTAATAGCAATGGGTTCTTTGTTATTAATGTTTGGGTGTGGGTATTAAGACGCTTGATGGGCTTGCCGCTAGCAGTTATCAATTTCTCTTTAATGACCACTGACAAGCAAAGAAAACAGGCTACACCCACCTTCAACCGCGATGGGGGCACCTGATTGGACGAATGTTCACTCGTGGGCAGTCTACTGACGGATTTTGGCCCAGACCAACACGGCGGTTGGTTTTGGATACTTTCTCTTTTATTTTCTCTGAACAGTTCACCGAAATGGGTTTCAAAAAAGTATTTTATGTGAGAAATTAATCTGAATCTGTCTTTATTTTTTGCTCAAAAACTACCAGTTTAAATTGTGGGCGTTCCAGGTAGGTGGCGGGTCGAGCTGGACGCTCCTGATTTGCATAAAGTAGCTACTGTCACTTTAAATCCACCTGTTGGTTTCTATTGGCTGCCGGCCTGGGGTGGGTGTGGCTTATCTGTTTCACGGGGCAGAAAAGCAGAATTGAGGAGGACTCAATAGAACACGTTACGGTGGAACAACTCAGTGAGAGACTGCTGTAATTGATTGCGGGTGTTTTTACCAAGGGGGTAAGCCTCTCCTCTCTAAGCGTAGCTGCCATGGCGCCATTTTAATGCTACGAAGCCATCACCTGCAGTTAGCATCCTATTGACTGCCATTCATTTTGGCGCCACTTTGACAGTGAATAACTTTACATCTGAAGCGTTTCAAGACTTTTAAGATAACATTTAAGAAAATGTAAGTACACAACTCAATAAATATATAGAAACATTGGCATAGTCATAAGACATTTTAATTTAATAATCGTTAAGTCTGTCTTGCCTAACTCAAATGTTGCTTTATAGCGTCTGACGTTCAGCTCAGTTTTTCCACTTTTGGTAAAAAAAAAAAAAAAAATACCCATTGGCACAAATCTTATGACTACAATCTGGAAGCTATGAACAACATGGCACAGAGCTGCATGGATGCCAAGACCACTTAAAAATGTTATCTTGTTGTTAAATACAATTTCTTCTTAGGTCATCATAACCAATCATAGTGTCATTGTGCAGATAGACACGGCTGGTATAGTGTGCACAGGATGTGATTGAATTTGACAACTTCTCACGGGGAATATAGCGAGTTGGCAGTAGTCTGAGCGCGCTGCTCTGCTGAACGTGTCAAAATGTTCGCACAGTCTTGTTCATTATTCCCCAAAACGCCGTCACCTGTAACTTGTCAAAAATGGGATGTGATGGGTTGCAGGCCACATCAATTTTGGATTACTTCCATTGATTTGTGCATTGAATAATAACATATTGGGCTGTGTTCACAAAACCTCTGAAGGTTAAAAACTCCTAAGTCAGGACAAACCACTAAAAAAAAAAGGGGTGTCAGTCCAAATTCCTGAGGACTTAACCAATGCAATGGATGGGAAGTGTCATTTAATTTCATACTAGTTGTGCGCTGTAACTGTTGTGTGTACAAGGTATCCACGGCAAGCTGTGGCTCACCAATCAGCCTGCGAGACTACTTCACTATTTGGTTGAGCAAGCTTTTAATTTTTAAAGAGGTTCCCAGACCAGGCTGCTAGCGCAAATGATAAATCGGATTCAATAAAAGCGTGGTAAAAGAGGGTCATGATGGATTTGTCAATGTGTAAGCAACTCAGTTTCGATAAACAGAACAGGCGCTGATGCCCTTTTTTTTTTTCACACACAGCTTCACAGTTAGTTTTAAATGTGTTTTGGGTCTATTATCGTCCCCAGGTATTGATGAGCTTGCACACGTTTGACCTTTGATTGACGTAATTTCTGGATTTTCTTCCTAAAATCAATGAGCGTGTCCTTATGGCTACATTTAGTTGAAGGTGGGATGCCTCGCACCATTCAACAAAGTCAATGATGATTGGACCATGACCTATTTCACTGTCTTGGAGCAGGCTAACAATTACCGAGCCCTGCCCCCAACAGAGGGAAAAACAACTCTCCTCTCTCCCTTGACTTTGTATTGTGTAAAGGTGCCTCCTTGTCAATTCCATTTACTAGAAAATAACAGAAAAAATGTACTACCCTGAACCCATGGTGTAAGTTTTTATAAGCTTTCAAACCGATAATCTGAATTTTTTGGAAGACAAACGTGGATTAAGACATGAGGAATCAGCAGGAAGAATGGGAAGACACTAAGCTAACGCTATGCCAAAACAAGTAAAATATCCAAATGTCAGTTTTAGGATTTTTATCTTAAATCTGTAAATTTAGCTAAAACATTTCAACAGTATGCCTAACTTATTGTACAGTGGAATGTGGATAAAACAGAAAGCTACGCAGTATTATGTTTGTGAGTGCCTTAGCTAGTTAACGTAATAGCTAATGTTAGCCACTAACTACTACTACCAGCTAACTTGTCCTCACTGGTAGAGATACTCTAGGTTGCTATGTCTCATTGGTTTTTAGCTACATGCACTTTGTTCACATTTGTTTACTTGCTAGTGCACAGACGCTGTCACTCCCCCTGAGTCAAGTGAAGGTGTGACTCGCACATGCGTCATTTTGCAACAAGTAGCATACAACATGCTAACGAGAGACTTCTGTAATGTCAGCACAGTAAAGTGGACCTACTAAACCTAAGTTTGTTCACTGCTGGCTACAAGTTAGCATCAAACACAACAAAGGCTGGAATGGCGTTTTGAGCTAACGTTAGCAACCAATCAACCATAGATAGCTAAAACGTTTTTGAAATGACTGCTAGCTTAGCTACAAGCTAACAATCATATACAACAAAGGCTGTCACTTGAATGGCGTTTTGAGCTAACGTTAGCAATCAAACAACCATAGATGGCTAAAAAGTTTTTGAAATCATTTCCATCTTCTGTTATTGTTTGTAATGAGAAAAGTTTATTATTTCATGGATTTCACAAATTTCAGCATGACGCGTTATGTCGTAAAACGCTTAAATCTGAGCACGCGCAACTTAACTTTGCACTCACTATTACTTTATCGCGGACTGACAGCCGCCTCTATTTTGTCCAGAGAATTAATACGTCAATAAAAACCAGAATCTCACAATTAGTCAAACGCTGCAGGTAATGGTCCTCATTACAAAATAAATAAATAAATAAATAAATAAATAAATAAATAAATACGAGCCTCGAGTTTGACACGTAAGTATAGTTTAAAGATTAAAAAAAGAGACATCTTTGACTAGCACAGGTTTGTCCTTGTCCTTGAGTTTGACACGTGTACTTAACTGTAGTTTAAAGATTAAAAAAAAGAGACATCTTTGACTAGCACAGGTTTGTCCTCAGTTCACTCTCCATCCACGTACCTGAAATGATCTGCTTATTTCCACGGAGGTTTCTTGATACATTCCCAGCATATGTGGACAGTGGACAGTGATATTTACATATTTAATACATTTTTTTGTGTTAATGTGTACAAGTGCTGCTGTGTGTGTGTTTGTGGAACGAATATAATCGGAGGAATGTAGTACATGGGGGAATGGGTGAACCTAAGGTTAAGAGATTAGGGTTCAGGCTAAAGCTAGAGATTAAGGGATGAATAAAGTCAAAATCTCTTACAGAACAAGAATGTGTGTGTGTGTGTGTGTGTGTGTGTGTGTGTGTGTGTGTGTGTGTGTGTGGGTGTGTGATTGTTTTAGGGTTTTTTTCAAGTTAATCTCAACATATTTGTTATAAAGAAGTCACGGTTACAAAAAACTGCTTTTCCCAAGTCTTATTCAGAGAGCTTTCCTTCTGACCCTTAAATACAATAAATGAGTGGTCCATAATGACGCCACTTAATGTGGGTGGTGTGGTGCAAAGCGAGATACAATGATCTGCCTTGAAACGCTGTGGCTAGAGGCACTGTGCTCGCAAATGTACATGACAAGTCTGTGGAAACATTTGGTTACTGCAGCATGACCGCTGAGGATGCAGGCCAGTCAAAAGCGGCTCTGTGAGCCCAAATAAGGACCGTTTATGTCCTTATTAAAAAAAAAAAGAACATCTTAAGGCTGATTGACAGGCTTCCCGTGTCTTAATTATTATACAGTGGAGTTCATGCAGCCAGAGAAAATGGGTGGTACACCTTGTTTATTAGGTAAGGCCCAAACTGTTCCCTCTGCACTGGGCTTTGACATTAGTCTGGAAAATGTGTGACTGTACACACTGTGTATTGGGGCATGTCAGCACGTCACTGCAGGTAATGTCTGCACAGTGTCTATTTTTTCCCTAATGTTTGAAATATTAGAGAAGGACGGTGAGTCTGCTGTGAAAAATGGCCGCTGTGGATAGATACAAAAACGTTTGCTTGGAACAATTTAACCACTCCTTGAATACACAATGGTGATATAAATAGACAGAAAGAGAGGAAAATGAACTCTTTTCTAATTCACATGGTGCTGATAGGGATGACTGGCCAACAAGGTGATTACTGGAACAAGCCGTATCTTCTTGAACATGATACTTACATTTCATTTGCACTGCTGACTGTTTATTTATTTACAGTACCAATTGTTTACATTTACATCCGCACTACCGTACTTTAAATGTAAATGCAATTACTTTCCAGCACCTTTAATTCGGATAGTTTCTGCCCAAACTTTACCTTATTTCATTAGTATTTATGCTGTTTGCACATATCTGTAAAAAAATTTGCATTAGTAATATCCACCAAATTCCTAGCTGTAAATCTTGCTCACAATACCTGTTATCTATATTTTGTATTCATAGGACAAACCAATCTGTAAAACTCTGTTATAATGTATTCTTTTCTTATTTATTCATTACATATCATGTCTTGCACTACGGAACCATTGTATATCCTGCACTTACTGCTATGCACTTCTGGTTAGACCCAAACTGCATTTCGTTGCCTTGTACGTACATGTGTAAGACATAAAGTTGAATCTAATCTAAATTTTGTCAAATCTGTTTCAGTTTGACATACAGCTGCTCTGCATTCATTCAATAACTATTAATGTGCCAAGCTACAAAACACAAAGAGGTGTTCTGAAGTCTCAGGGGCCAGCTCTCTGTTGTGCAACTCTGTTGTTTAACATTGTTCTTGTCTGTCTTATTGAAGCTTAAGTGCGTAATGTTTTGATATTAATGAGCGTCCGTTACATTCAAGCCATTGCTAAATGAGTTGATACAAAGTTAATTAAGACTATCAGCTCCACAACTCTCTGTATTTCTCAGTATGGCTACGTTCAGAAGATTGTGTCAAAATCAAGCAAAGATAATCACAGAAGACAAATAGGCTATATGTCTGAGAATTTCTCCAATGCGGGTGTAACATAGATTTCATGGTAAAATCTACAAGAAACAGTTGGAGCTGTTCAGGATTTTGCAAAGTTTGCCGTGATTAAACTAATATAGTGCTTCTTGAATTGCCCTGTTGCTAAAATGTGCTATACAAATAAAGCTGCCTTACCTCTTCTAAAGAGTCCATCATGTTTTTTTTAATCTCCCATGGCTACTAGCAACTGCGTGGAGGAGGGGGTGGGGGTGGTGCGCGATTACGGAAGGCTTGTATCATGTGGACGCGCCGGCAGTTTTGTTTTCAATACTTTTACTACATTTTCAATTCCTCATGGGGACGACAGAAACTACACACCATAGCTTTTCTGTCTATCAATTAATGTGGTGTTCTGAAGTCTCAGGGAGTAGATTACATGAGCGTGAAACTCTGTTGCTTAACATTGTTCTTGTCTGTCAGTTCAGGAGATTATCAGCCACATTAGCAGCCACAGTAATGATTCAATAGATCAAAGAAGCAATTGAACAGTAAAAGAAAAACAGTTGGTACATACAACAGAATGTTAACGATCAAGCAATTCCAATAATCAATCCCTCCTTTGCCCTCTGCGATAATTACTAAAGGTCACCACCTAACAAGAATAGGACCTGTTGGTCATTATGAGCTGCATAATAGACCCATATGGTGGCTTTCTGTGTGAAGTTGGGCCTGATGGATGTTGCCTCTGGACTAGTTCTGTAATATGTATTCTTGTGACAAATAGAGCAGTGTAAATCCCTTCAGGAAGACTTCTAAACTCTCTCTAAACTCAGCAGCTGTTAGAGACGATCACTTTTATTTTAACCAATCAGAAGCCATGAGGCCATGAATTTCACAAGCCAATCACAGCATGATATCCCTGTTGGTTATAACATTTAAGTTGTCTAATGATGCTTCTAAAAAGTACAAACCATAATCACCCATATTTGCCCTCTGCTGTTCTTGTGTCTCCTATTTTCCTTTTCATCATCACCGTGGTAATTTATGCTGAACACCTAACCTGGTCGGGAGCAGGTTTTGTTGGATCAACCGATGTGAAAGCACCACCTACTGACCGATCAATCTTGATACCGGCGTCATTGTTCTCAGAAGATCCGCTGAAGCTCGGTGCATGGAGAGAGAGAGGTGCGCTCAGAAATGTTAAAGAAGAATTTTGGCCAATTTTTATGTTAGTCTTGATTGCTATGAATATGTGAGTACTTTCGATTGAAAAAGCCCCGACCTGAATCGGTGAAGGCAACACGGAGCAGCTGCACCTACGTGTACAAGCTTCCGCTGAGCTAAAATGGCAATTAATGGGGCAAGTTTTAGAGTGCCTTTGTGCCTCTAAACATATAGAAAATATATAAACAACATATTAATTGCACTGTGTGTCAAGTTTTAGAGTGCCTTTGTGCCTCTAAACATATAGAAAATACATAAATAACATATTAATTGCACTGTGTGTCAAGTTTTAGAGTGCCTTTGTGCCTTAAGAGGCACAAAGGCACTCTAAAATTTGCCCCATTAACTGCCGGTTTAGCTCAGTGGAAGCTTGTACACGTAGGTGCAGCTGCTCCGTGTTGCCTGCACCAATTCAGGTTGGATTTTTTTTCAATCAAAAGTACTCGCATATTTATAGCGATCAAGATTAACATAATAATTGGCCGGAATTCTCCTTTAAAACATTTAGAGACAGAAAACCCTTCAACAATGCCTGAGGGGCATTTTTAAGAAAGACACAGATTTTAAGTGGAGGGAATTACGTATAGGCTATTTGTCGGCTTCTTGAGCCGTGTGTTCTGCGACACATCGGTTTGAATTCTGTTTTTATATTTTTGTATTTGCTCTCACGATCGCTTCCCACTGCCAGGGTTGAAACTGAAACAATAGGCCAATCGCATGTTCCCCCAAAACAAGTTCCTTCCTGAGGCTGTTTTGCAGAAGCACCGTGGCATCGCCTGGCACCCAGCGCCGCCCAAGTCGATTGTGATTGGTTTAAAGAAAGGCCAATAAATCGCGGAATGTTGTGTGGACTAGCCAGACCCTTCTCTGGGGCGCTGTGGAGGAAGGTCTGCTAATGCAAGACTAGTGTATCCCTAATCTTTATCTACCATGTTTCACTGACTGAGGATTTCATCGGATCTCACCTGGACTGCCATCAATAATTCAGTGAGATCACAGGTGTTAACGAACAATCCCGGTGATTAATGTTGATTAATGTCTCCAGGCGGCCGCTAAGGGCCAACATGCTGCTAACACAAGCAGTAGTCATCGATCCCCGCAGAAACAGATGAGAGGTGAACCAGAGTCCTGCTCTCTCCGTCTGTGGATCTCTGTCTCTGGCGCCAGCGCCCCTCACTCCCGCCTTCCTCACTCTGACACTGATGTAGATGATGATGAAGAAGATATAAAGCCGGTGCCAACCTCAGACTCTAATATATTGTTTTCCTTTAAGCAATAATGGCAGACCTTGTGGCTGTATGGGTTTTTAAAAGCATGCTGTAATGGCTATCGCCAACAGTCTCGCAGATTTACAACCCGGTAACAATCTGCTTCTGCTGACCAAGAGTTCAATTTTGCGATTAAATGTAATGACAGAGATGTGGAAGTGGATTATGCAAAAAGAGCTGTTATTATTGCCAAGAAATATCCATATATATTTATAATGCACAAACATAAGCTTGAGACAGGAAGCATCTGTATGCATTCAGCAGGGTTTTCAGAATGAAATACTTAACATGGCCCCCGAAATAGCCTGACAGTGGTCTCGGATGACTCTCCTGAGAGTGTATGGAGGGGGACATCGGTTCTTTAGTATTCCCTGTATACAGCCCCCAGAAAAAGACTTAGCATGTGGTTCCACTCAGAGCATAATGAGTGTGATTTACCCACGACATGATAGTTGCGGAAGGCTGAACAGCTCGGCCTCTTAACCAGCCTCCTCTCACCTCAACACATGATCTCATGCTGTACATCTGCTGACTTGGGAACTGCTTTTGGCCTTTAAGCCACTCAACTGAAAAAATGTATATCATATGTTTAACAAATGGCCCACAATCAGTCCTGCTTAATGTGAGCAAACTCACATTGACAAGATGTACGCCCTCTTGCTTCCTCCATTGGCAATAAGTGGGAGAGTGACTGCATGGATATTTCCAAGCATGGGAGGGTTGGCACGGGCCAGATGGATTGCATTGTGAATTGAAATGTAAGCTTGCAAAGTCCAGATGGCTGCCATGGATCAGGCCTTCCCTGTATGCTGTTATTCTTGACAGAAAAATACCAGAAGTTTTTTTTAAATTCAAGCTGATTGGAACAGATTGCCTTTGACGTTTCCATGGAGAGAAGGGAAACACTCCCAGGGAATCATAGAATATGTGAAGAGTGAGGGTGTAATAAACAGGCTTTCTAAAGCCTCGTGAGCGTTCTGATGATTTACAAGCTGCCGTTATGAACTGAGCAAATCCCAGACTCTTCTACACACTGTAAATTCATTTTCTTTCTTCTTTATCCAAGGAATTTATGCAGATGCCGTTGAACATATCTCCAGAGTTACAACTCTATTCACATAAAGCAGGGAACAGGCAAGGGTGTTGCAAATATTTGAGTGAGGATGTTTATCCAAAGGATTTACCAATGATTCAACAGATCAGACAGAGTACATTTGTTGGCCTTAATTGGTAAATTACATTACATGTACAGTAAGGAACATCACAAACTAAAAATCTATAAAGTTTAAGTGCTTGATATAAAAAGTGCCAGTACCCTAATTTATCAGTTGCATGTCATGATCCTCGCATATGTCTTGGATATATTTATGTGTATTTAGGCGTTGGCTATATAATGTAGGGGGGACCTTGAATAGTCACTTATTCACCGATTTGATTTTAAGAAGCCAGTATCAACGCCAATCTCACAGTCGAATCGTCCCAGTGTCTAAACATGTGGTTATGAAATAAAGGATTATTCCATTCCGGCTATATGGAGGTCCTGAATGTTGGGTTTTTACAATTTATAACTCTTGTTATGATTTGACACTATACATTTTGATATATCACATCTGACTTTAACCCATCCCACGATATTTTTCTAAACCTAACCAATTAGTGTTAGTGCCTACACATAAACCAAACAAAGGTCCTGCCACTGTTAGAGATGCTGATTTATGAAATGCTAGTGTAGGAATAAACTATTAATATTGTATGGTTTGGATGACTTCTTGAAAAGCCGACAAGACAACAAAAAGTAAGGATACTCAAGTAGACAAAAATGTGAAATATTAGACTTGTTACTTAGTCCTTACTGCCTAGTACCAGGCCATTTCAAGCACTGATAAAGTTATTCTTGCAAATAACTTATTTTGCATTATGACTCCTTGCATGCACAGAACACTGATGTGCTGGTGAGAAATCTGCAACTCTTCTTGGGCCAGCTGCCGTGCCTGACTGCTCTAGGAACGGGTCCAGGTCCGACCAATGGCATCTTCTCACGCAAAGACAAATGAGCATCAATCAAGATGTCAGGGCTCCATCAGCGCGGCCCTTCATCAGTCAGATGGGGCCTCTTGGTCATCAAGATTAAAAAAGGGGCCAGTGTTTTGCTTTTGCCCGCATTTCCCTTTTGTGACTGCACCCACAATTCCACAACTTCCTGTCAGATGGGATGAGTTGAGTGACGTGACCCAGAGTAATTAAAAAAAACAACCTTTAAACTAAATTAGGGCAAATGGAAGGGAGGCATGGCATATGTGTTGGCAATGAAAAGCATGCTACAACTGACTACAATTTGATTACACATCTATTAGATTCTCTCTCAAGGCCGTTTGTTTAAGGAGGGACGTTTATTGGCAACAAATAAGTACAGATGAAGACAGCTCTTCACTTACTGCAGACGTAAAAACTTATGTTCAATGATACATATGAAGAAGGTTATGCGTGTGTCTGTCACGATGCATTTAATAACCCAAATATGATGCTATAAGTACAAATAACATAAAAAAATAAAAGAAACTCTAGGTAAGGCGCAGAGCAAAGAGGCAAACATTCTGGAGTTGGTTGAGCCTTGAAATGTCAACAGCAACTAGGTCAAAGTTGAAATAATTTGAACTTTGAGCCCATAGAAAAACAACAGAACGGCCAGCGCGGAGCAGGTATTATCCAATAAATTAATATAAGCAAGGTTGAAATTACAGGCTAGCAAATGGAGTTGGTAAACGGGTTGGATCGCTATTGATAGTGTGATATTTATGCACGTAAAAGTGAAATTACAGTATACCATTCAGAGGGAGCTTTCAGGGCAGGGTCAGCATGAAGTCGACACCAGGTTGCAGGAATAGATCAGAATGTGTAAACTAGTAGAAGTGTCTCACAAATAAGGAGTTGGGTCAAAGGTCACTCCGTCTCACAGCAATGGATCAACTGACCACTGCAGGACAAGAAGAGACTATAAGAGACAAAGTTATTCTGATGGTCATGGGTCACTCTGGTATAGACTTCCGTGTGTATATAGAGTCGGCTCACTGTGTCATGAAAGTTTGTTCACTGTTTGAATAAAGCTGCACATGATTTAAAATCATTGGACACGTCATCTTTAAAATCTTCATCGTCGTCTCCTGATCTCAACCCTTTATCAGCTTTCTCAACTTCAAGTGAACCGAACTCTAAAAGACTTGGAAGCGAACCGAGGCCATTGTTTTTAAGTGGGCCAGAGTTGAGTTGTTCAGTCTGCACCTGAGTTCGAAGGAGCTTCCCCCCCCCCACACACACATACAAATCAACCGGATTATCCTGCGAAATGCTCCAGGGTTCAGTTAAAAACAGAGCAAACAGCTGAGGTGTAAAAGCAACCTAATAGTCTAATATTGACTCTCTTGAGCTCTGTTTTTGGTCTCCTGAGGTAAAGGCTTCTTAGTTGTTAAATGTTAACCAGATAGTTGCTAACTACAGTATGTCTCTCTGCAATGTAGTGCTGAGCAGGTTATATACAGGTTTTTCTGTTCTGTTTAGAGTATGTATATATTAGTGTGTATATGTTTTGTTTTGGTTGTTTTTGTTTTGTTTTTATGTGTATGCACAGTGTGAGCAAAGAAAAATTCCTCGTATGTGTCCTCATACCTGGCGAATAAAGCTGATTCTGATTCTGATTCTGTTTCTGAAAACAGTTTACAATGACCCTATGAGAGCTGTGAGAATAAGCCAAAAACAGAGAAGTTGAAGGACTGCCAGCAAAACAATGAAATAAATAATATAAAGCTCCGTAAAGCCACGGTGAGCTGTATATTCGGCTGTAGGGTCATTACGAGATGTTTTTCACCGTGTCAATTATTACATTTGTTAATACAGAGTTTTTCCTAGTCTTGCATTGCTTGTACACACAGCAATCCGGGATGGGCAAAAAACGTGTTCTGGTTTATTGGCATTTCTTTAAACCAATCACAATCGTCTTGGGTGGAGCTAAGCTCCGGAAGGAGCCACTGCAAAGTAGCCTTGGGAAGGAAGTTGTTTTGGTGGAACATGTGTGCGTTCACAGGGTTGATATGGATTTATCCTGCAGAGATCTGAGGACCAGGTAACCATAGTCCTCAGAAATTGGACATCTGGCCAAAAAGAATATCCGGCGGAAGTTTTAAATTGCCATTTTTTCTCAATTCTTCTTATTTTAGCACTGGTGGTCCTTAGGTGAGGCCCCAAAAAATTCCTATATTCAAGAAAAAAACATGTAATATCCCTTGTGTTGTCAAAGTGTTTTATATCCAAAAGTATGGATTTCTTGCAACAAAATTGCACAAAAATAACATTGATGATTTCATACAACATTCTTCAGGTAAAATTAATGATTACTTTCATTGATTTTTTGGGTTGTTTTATATAATCTTATAGCATTTTTTTTTTATTTTTTTTATTGGTTTCAAAACAGTATCTGGACATCTACCCATCTGTGACCCACTCAACATCCTCTGAACTATTGGTCAAAATAATTCATAATTTCTGCCTTTTTGACTAAAAACTCATGTATAATAATTTAATATGAATGAAGTTTGTTGACCATAAATTCCAAGAACAAGTGTAAAACCTTTTATTAAACCAGCTCAGGTTTTAAAAAAAAAGCACCAACAGAATGGAAAAAGTGACAAACAAATCCGAAAAAGCGACAAAAACATCGGAAAAGCACAAAAAAAAAATTCATTTTCAATTTTGACCTGGAAGGACAAGTTCCTGGTTAACGGAAAGACAACACAAGAGAAATATACAAATATTGATTACAGCGGCTTTGAAGAACAAAAATCAACACAAAAGTCAATGAAATATTCAGGGCGGCATTCTTCATGAAAGTTGCAAAACTGCCAAGAGATATGTAAATTCTTACACATCCCGTGTTTATCTTTTCATTAGGTAGAAGTTAAACACAAGGTGGGAATAAATGCGGAGCAATCACAGCTACAGTTGTACAGCTGAACAGACCAAAGAAGGAACTGCTCGGGGACAAGTGAGTTAGCACCGCAGCAGAGAGACGGCTGGATATCTGAAGGGAATCGCATGAAAGGCATTTGTCCGATTGTTCTTCTTCAGTGCACCGGCTTGAGCAACAGCGAGATAGTGATCTATTATTTTCTTTCAGTGCTTTGAGTCAAAGGGAGGGCACTTGGTTCCTGTTCTCTACAGACTCTACAGCCTTGTGCCTGTCTTACAAATGCACCTTAAGGAAGTTACTGAGCTATAATCCCAATCTAACAGCTAAATTGTGATCAAAATAGTTCCATATTTTCATGTTTACTGCAAAAGCTGCATATAAATGACTTAAAATGTTGTTGAGCATTGGGAGTGTTTCTGAAGTATCCCAGCATCATTTGACAATCAGAACAGAAGCCAGCAGTGGAAAAGTCTGTCATATTGTTGACACAAGTCAGGTGACAGATACAGTTAATGGGTTAACAAGCTTAGTGGAGCTGCTACATTCAACACAGCATCAGTGACATTAAAGAATAAAGAGCTGATGGTGATCACATAGTCATCACATACTTTTAACCTTACAAGTTAACAATGTGTGTACATGTGTGTCACATAGATAGTTTTGCAGTTTTTACACGCTCTAATGTTGGATTCGTTTTTTGCCTATATATTACATGTTTGTGTCTGTAAGTGTGTGATTGTTTGCATGTGTGTGAGGCTCTGTTAGGGTGCTGATCCCTGTATGGCTTTGGCACACAGGCACAATTTTCAACTCCTCCCCTCTGCCTTCAGTCAGGGTGTGATTAGAGCCAATACAATCTTGGGCAACCTGCACCGAGAGAGAGAGAGAGAGAGAGAGAGAGAGAGAGAGAGAGAGAGAGAGAGAGAGAGAGAGAGAGAGAGAGAGAGAGAGAGAGAGAGAGCAAAAGAAAGAGTGGGCAGCCACACTGGTGCACTCTGGTGGTTCTTGACACGGCGTCACTGTTGCTTGATCTCCAACAGTCCACACTGAAACTACTCTGATCCCAGTGGCCTTTAAAGTGGACGGGCGGATTTTTCTTCTCAAGAACATTTTTTTCCCATTTCATGGTAATGTTCCCGGATTCATGAAAGTGTTGCAACTCTGTGAGCTAATATTGTCTCAGCATTGTCGACAGTGTGGTTGTGGATACATCTTTTTTTTTTTTTTTGTGGAGAACATGCTGTCATTGCCTACACCAGAAGAACTTCCACTGACAATCACGTCTGGGTCATTACGTCTGGAAACATGGAAACTGCCTTTTGAGCACTACCAAACAAGACTGTTTAGCTGGGAAATGTAAGAAAGTAACTGCAACATAGAGAAATACTTTAATGTCGTGAGCAGATTTATGATGCTTGGAAGAAGTGCAGATTCTTCCGTTTTGTTAACTTTAACCTGAAAAAACATAACTTTAGCGTACAATAATGGACGGCAACCTGAGCACTTCAGGATCCTATGTGATCAACATAACCGAACCGTACCACCCGGCAGCGGGCCCCTGGAGCCTCGTCATCCTGGTCGTCATCATACTGACTATAGTGGTGGGTAACCTGCTGGTCATCATCGCCGTGGCTCGCACTCTACAGCTACAGACGACGACAAACATTTTCATCATGTCCCTGGCGTGCGCCGACCTCATCATGGGGGTCCTCGTGGTGCCTCTCGGGGCCACCATTGTTGTGACGGGCAACTGGCAGCTCAGTGACACCTTCTGCAATTTCTGGACGTCTGTGGACGTTCTGTGTGTGACGGCGAGCATCGAGACGCTCTGCGTCATAGCAGTGGATCGGTACATAGCCATTACGAGGCCGCTCCGACACAAGGTTCTTCTCAACAAGTGGCGCGCCAGGGTAGTGGTTTGTCTCGTGTGGGTCGTGTCCGCTTTGATTTCCTTTGTACCCATCATGAGGGGGTATTGGCGCGACAATGACGACGAAGTAGCGAAAAAGTGCTACGATACCCCGACGTGCTGTGACTTTGTGACCACCAGGGCCTTCGCCATTATCTCTTCCATAGTGTCCTTTTACATTCCACTGCTTATAATGATATTTGTGTACGCCAAAGTCTTTCTAATAGCCGCACGGCAGGTCCAGCTCATTGATAAGAATCGCATGCGTTTCCAGAACGACTATCCGACGGCGCAGGTGCAAGTCGTCCATGTCAATAACGTCCTGCCATCGGCGTGCGCAGGCTCCAGCGGCTGCAGCGGCAACGCAGCTCGGAGAAAGAGTGCCAAGCGGAGGCCGTCGCGGCTGATGCTCGTCAAAGAGCACAAGGCCCTCAAGACGTTGGGGATCATTATGGGGACCTTCACTGTGTGCTGGCTTCCGTTTTTCGTCGCCAACATCATCAACGCGTTTGAAAGAGACATTCCCGATGAGAGGATCTTCCGACTGTTAAACTGGCTGGGTTACATCAACTCCGGCCTCAATCCTATCATCTACTGCAGGAGTCCAGAGTTTCGAACCGCGTTCAAGAACCTGCTGGGCTGCCCGTGGCTGTCAACCATGTGGGTCAATACTTTCTACAAAGAGCTGCGGACTCGCTGCTCCTGCTTTCTGTGGCAGGCTGAGTCAGGCACGGCTGGCTCGTTCCAAAAGTCTCTGACCGGGAACACCGAGGGCAGCGGGAGCCTGGCCAGTACTCTTGGAAGCAGCAAAAGTGACGGCAGCATACAGTTCAATGACTCAACAGAGCCAGAATCTAAATTGTAAGTCCCCTTATCCTTTCTTTATTTTCCTTACAGTCAAATGTGTTTTAAATATGATAAATACTTAAAAAATGGCCACTGTCTAAAAAAACACAAATAATGAAATCCCTGTTTAAAGAAATTGAAGTTTGAAGAATTTTGACAACTAATATACACCTGGACATCATGAACAACAACAACTTAACACTGTTTTCAGTTCATTTTTATAAGATAATTAAATAACATACATTTTTATAATACTATAGATGATACTACAATCTCAGTGCATCCTATTTGAGTGTAACTCGCAGACTTTTGATCACAGAGAAAAAACAGACTATCAGGGAGTGTGTGACTGACCGCGGCTACTGGTTAGAAATCTTTTTCTTATTAACAGTGCTGTGTTCCATCGGTGGTCTATCAGTCGAGATGGGAGCAGATGTTTCAAGCAGAACTGTGAAGACTCACAGCGTAGAATCGATGTCACGGAGAATCAAAAGAATTACCGTTACCAACCGCAGTCACAACGACAAAAACACACGCATGTGAGCTCGATTCAGTTTTACATGAGGTTATAGTAGTTTAGAGTTCAATAATAAATAGCTGCCAACTAAATAATCTAAATGAAAAATAGCATAGAAAACAATGCAACAACTAAAGAGCCATTTTCGTTTCCAGGGAAATCTAGTTTCAAACATATCACAAACAAGTTTGAAGTTAGTTTTTTTTATTCTTAGAAATAGACATTTTAATCCATTATTGATTTGTAAAGGTTTATCTCTATAAATCTACACATGCTCTTGGAATTGTGCATTCTGGATACAACTTTACTTGATATACAGTAATTCCAGTATAAAGACATATCCAAGAAACTATATTATATTTTTTTAAATATCAAAAAGAGTCAAAAGACTAACATTTTTGAAACTTTCATTCATTTCATAGAAAACTGTAGTTTTATGGCCCACTGTATATTTTCTAAAAGTAGAAATCCATATTTGGACTTGTTCTAATACATCTGTGTGCCGTTGTTCAGATATAAACTAGATTGGGAAGAAAAATAAATCCTCTCTGAAACATTGGCTGCTGTTGGGCTGTTAAAACTTTCCAAAAGTAAAAGTGAAACTTAATATTTGGATTTTTTTCCATGTTTAAATAAACGCTGAATGAGGGCATGAGGGCTTTCGCTGTATCGGTTACCTTTAATCAATTTTTGGATCCAGCTGATGTAAAAATATCACTGACGTATGTTTTTACCACACTACTTCAAAATACTTAACAATTTTAATGAATTAGTTTGGATTTTACAGACCCATTCATAATGTAAATATAGTTTATCTTGTATCTAAAAACAGTGACCCAAAGATGAATAGAAAGTGGTTTTGTAAAACCACAGAGCCATGTGACGTTTGAGGACATTTCTAAATATTAGTGTGTCTGTGCGCCCGTCAGTGGGCCCCAGGGTGCCCTGCCCAACACACCCTGCAGTAGATAAATCTTTATCACTTACACACAAGACTTCCCCCATAACTGGAGGGGCTGTTTACAAGACTGACAGCCAATCAGGATGCCGCGGTGGAATACAGCACTGCAAGTCGACAGAGGGCCTGTCGCACAACACAGGAAGATATGAAGTAATCATTAGGAGTAAAAATAAATAAAGTCTTCCATCTTTTAAGTAAATGCTGGCTATCTGAGATATAAGAATTGTTCCATTTCCATGCAATCATGGGTGTAAATTTCATCAACAGTTGGGGGGGGGGGGGGGGGGGGGGGGGGGGGGGGGGTCTCAATACCAATTTTTGAAAGGGACACAAATAATACAGTCAATTGTAGGATGTATCGGATATGTGTAAACAGAGGAAAGCCTTAATGTTACTACTCTTATTATTATTAGAGCATGTACTACTTATGACAGGGGTGTCCAACTCAACTTTACTAAAGGGCCACACTGGAAAATAAAAATCACATCAAGGGACAGACATGCAGTTTATTGACGTGGTATTATTTTGAAAAAAGTCCCATATCTTTGACTGTATTATTACACGTCCCATGTAGTCTTCTCACTTAGAGTGTTGTTGACATAAAGCCCAACAAAAATAACTAGAATAGAGTTTGGCAAACCAAGCAAGACAATGATAAGTACTACATGGCCGACTGACAGCAACCTGTTTCACAGCCTGAATGTGAAAACGTTCTAGTCTGGCTACCAATAGATTTGAGATGGAGCGTTGGTCTGGGGAGTCTGCTCTGTATTTTCTACTGCACAAGAGGTGTGACCAATGGGCATAGTTGAAATGACTCTGTACACAGTTGGATAGTCCTTCAACCAATCAGAGCAACGATCCGGGTGACGTCGAAGCGACAGCGGCATTAACGGGTTTCTGCGCTTCGGTGAAGTTCGGTGGTCGCTGTGTTGAATTTAACCTTCGTGTTGTCTTCCTTTCACCATGCAACTTTGTGTTTTTCTTTTTTTTTTCTACATTTTTGTCAATTTTATTGCAATTCTTTTGTCACTTTTTTTGATATTTTTTCATTTATGTTTTAAGTCAATTTTTCTCGTTTTTTTTTCTCGTTTTTTCAGATTTTTTGGTCACTTTTCCAGCGTTGTAGTTTTTTTTTTTTTTTTTTTTCAACACTCGTTACTTTTTTCAACATTCTTTAGCCGTAGTTCTGATATAGAAAGTTTTTTGTAAACGGGTCAAATTTGACAACATGAGGGTTAAACAACAAGCTTCGTGGTCGCTTCTCTATCGTCATCGTGTTAAACCCGCCACTAGCACGCCAGGTAGATAAGTCAGTTTGTGATTGGTTCCTGCAAAATTGTGAACTAAAGCAGGAGAATTAAACATGCAGGTTTACAGACCAAGCTGTAGAACGAAATCAAATTGCAGACAAAGTGGGCGGGGTTTACCCCGGCTAAAAACGTCTCAAAGTCGACAAATCTGCCAAATTCTGCTTTGAGTGTCAGATAATGACAGTTTGAAAACAGTTTCTTGTCTTTTTGGTATAGCGCACTAGGTGGACCACAATTTATCGTGTGGGGCTGGGTTTGGCCCACAAGCCTTGACTTTGACACATGTGACTTAAAACTTTCATATTCACTGAAACTGCCCCTATGTACCAGTAGAACTATATGAAGCAGGTAAAAAAAAATCCAGCTCCTCTGGCACCCCCTACAGACTGTAGGGCGATCCACTCCACCGCTGCTTTGTTCAGATCCTCCAATCAGGGACGGGGGGGTGTGTCTAACTTTGTGTCAATCATCAGGTGGGGTAGCTGCTCTTGTTTCCCCTAAAACTTTAATACAATATTTATAAATAAATCACTTACTGTGGTCAGAAATTCAAAGATTCGGCAAGATTACAAATTCAATTCCCACAAAGCTTATTGTTGGTTGCAACATTAATTCTAGATATTACTGCAACAGCCCAATTTTAAAAGACAACAAATGTACTTTTCTTGACTGATTGACATAATGTAACAACTTATAACTAATATGTAATCACCAGTTTTGGTTGATGTCTGCAACAGGAATGAGAAGTTGTTGTTTTTTTTTAAGATAATTTTTTGGGCATTTTCAGCCTTTATTTTTGGCAGGATAGCTGAAAATATGAAAGGGGAGGGGGGGGGACGCGGGTTGGAGCCAAACCCGTGCCGGTTGCGTCGAGGAGCAAACCTCCACACGTGGACGGCGGCTCTACCAACTGAGCTGTCCGGCCGGCCGATAATTTAAGCTTTTAAGTGATGTGTCTTGTCACAAAATGGAAATTATACCTTGTGTAATTTCAATTAACATAAGCACAGTGAGGGAGTTTGAAAGTGTTTCCAGTTAAGATTCAAATCCATCCATTTCATTTGAGGTAATGCACGTAGAAATATAAAAACAATTAGTTCAATTTGAGAACTTAGCATCTTCCCAAAAAGTGTCACAGCTCTTACACTCCAGCCCTCGCCGTGCCATGTGAATTCCCATGAGCAGCCCGGTTTTACAAGAGAGGGATGTTTACTCTGCTCTACAGTACACATATCATTCTTCTCTTCTCTTCTCTTTACATGACATCCTCTTTGTGGAATTTCACAGTCGTAATCAATGGGGCTATAAAACGGGAGACATTTAGGAGCATATAAAAGTCTTCCTTAAAAGGAGCCGGGTGGTGTGATGTGTAGTAAATCAGCCCACGGGGAAGGCTCAGCGGGCTTACCCTGCACTTTGAACAGAATTACAAACGTAAGTGAGAGCAGCCGCTGCAGAATGACTGGGATGTTGGCGGGGCCGCCGCTCGCAGATAGGTTTAATGAAGGAACATGACAAACGCTTCAGTCTGGAGCGCTGGAGTGGGTAGTCACTGAGTGCCAATAATGGCTATAGCAGGAACAATTCCAAATGTTGCATGTACAATTAATTGCCTCAGAAATAACTGCTGTATGAGTGTCTATCAAATCAAATTTGAGATATATATATATATATATATATATATATAGTTTATCCTTTACTTTTTCAGACAAATTCAAGTTTTGAATTAATCCCAGGATGCATCTTTTGGTTATATGTGACTGCTACGTGACCCAGATATTCGTAACATTTTGCCCAACGAGGCATTTTTGAAGCAACAAAAATTTGTCATCGCTGCTTCTTTTCACTTACGTTTTTTTTTTTTTTATAACTGTATCCCCTTGAAATTTTTGAATCTATGAACGTCTAAAGGGACAAGTGTCATTACTAATATTTTGAATCATAATAATATGTAGTAAAAAAAAAAAAAAAAAAAAAATAGTCCTACGGAAAAAGGTGGGGGTTGGTGATGGTTATTTAATTCAGTTCAGTTTTATTTATAGTATCAATTCATAACAGGAGTTATCTCAAGACACTTTACACATTATCAGCATCTTTGTTGTCTTTTCTTGAAAATCGATAAAGTTAATTAATTACAAAGTGAGCTACTTTGGCTTGGTTACAGTTCTGCGTCTGTCCCTCTGCTTCGGTTTCACTAACCACTCAGTCTGACTTAGTAACCCCCCCCCCAACACTGGGTATTATGTTGAAAGTTTCTAGTATGTTACATTATTGATTAAACCAACAAAGTTTTGTGTTGGAGTTTGTAACATTCCAAAAATCTTCATTTTGACTTAAAGATTTTCATTTTCACCGTAAATGCATTTCCGCTCCATATATCTTGGTTATCGGTTTCATTAATTAGTAAAAATCGGTAGCGATATCGTCCTTGAAAAACCAGTATCGGTGAATCCATTCTCAAGTCAACCACAGCCCAGGATGCTTGGAGTTGCTGTGACAACAAGTGAAAGCTAGCTAGGCTAGCATTAGCTCAACAGTCTGACCAATAATCACTTACACAAGTAGGATTTGGCATATCTACAACTGCCATCAACAGTCATACCCCTTAGGGCCAAGGCTAATGTTAGCATCTAATAGAGCTCAATAGTGTGGTTGCGGAAGTAAAATCCCATTGATTTCCTCTAGAAGGATTATGATTATCATTCATAATGTCCCAAACCTCCGAGGTAGACGGACCACGAGGTTGTTCCTGCTCCTGTAGAAGCTACAAGTCCACATAAAAGCAACCTTGTTTTAAGAAAAACATGTTTTATTTGTGATCTTGTGGAGAAATACTATGCCACACACAATCCTGAGCGTAACAGCGACGTTTCCGATTGGTTGAACTCCCTGTTACCATGGAAATGTTCACCGTACCCGCGAAACAGCGAACGGCTAGCGAAGCTTCTACAATTGAAGTATACAGTACGTTTTTGTCTTGTACCTTTTTAATTGTTTTCAAAATGGTTTTTTTTTGTGCCGCATCAAATGTTTTATGCTCATGATTCCTGTCGTAGCTAGTTGGCTTGGTTCCAGACTTAAAACGCTTTATTTAATCAATTTTCTTTTCTTTTCTTTTTTTTTTCCCCCCCCAATGGAACAATTGAATGGGGACAAATACTTACAAAGTGGGCGGTCACTATTTAACCCTTGTGTTCTCTTCCCGTCAACCATGAAACATTTTTATCGTTTTTTCCGACATTTCTGTCACTTTTTCAATTGTTGTGGGTGCTTTTTCTGATGTTTTTTCCAAAGTTATTTGATATTTCTAATGGTGGGCATTTTCAGCGCCCAATTTTTTGTGATAAAAAAAAACAGCAAACGGGTCAAATTTGACCCTAGGACAACATGAGGGTTAAGCTCTATTGCGATTGAACAAAAAAAAAACAAGATAATGTTCAGAAATTGCGATTAGACAAGTATTTAATAATTGTTACAGGCCTCTGCTTGGCCTCAGTCATCCCTGTCAATCATCTTTGTAACTAGCATCCCAAAAGAGAAATGGATCAGTCTACTTCCTCTAAACCCTGGGACAACATCCAACAGGAGCTGATGGATCCCAGGAGCTGATAAAAAGCGAGGCACACAAACCCCAGACATGAATGGTTACTAGGGAAGAGCTCAGCACAGAACAGCCATTATCAACGGTTACTTTGTTTTCATAGAAATCCATGCAGGTGTACCAGTGCAGCCCTTATCAACATCCACAGCAGCCTTCAGCATCTGTCACGTATGCACCGTGTGATATGACAAGTCCCATTTTCCCCCCAGATCTTCCACCCAACAGCATTTCTTCTTCATCTTTCCGGTTGTGTTTGGTCATCAGAGCTTAAGTAAATGTGGTAAATGGTCCCAAATTGAGCAATTTGCATGACTTTTTTTTCCAATTCCATTTCCTACTCCATATCAAAAAGGTCAGGGAGATTTTAGTCACAATGCCAGTTTAGCTTGGCTATAAAAAGAGATTCTCAGAGAACTTCTGCTGTAAGTTATACAAGCCAGAAGCAACCCTTAAAGATATTGTAACGTCCTTCAGGAAGCCGTTGTGTTGACTGTTCTGGACGGCAGTGCGAGGGATCACGGGACAAGGTTATTAACGGTTCCTGTCCTAGGTTCCATTCTTATTTTACGACGTGCTCAATCCCACTTCTGACACCAATGTAGAGCTACGAGAAAGAGCCAGAGATATTGAAGAGCCAGAGATATTGAAATCTACGGAAGTTTATTCAACCGCTGCTCGCGATACACAGAGGTCATCAATCTACCCCAGAGTCTCAGCCACGGTAAGCCAACAAAACCTAGGTAACCCAAATGCATAACCAAAACACCAACAGAGCATCATTTCCACACTAGGACAGGAACCGTTAATTAATAACCTCGTCCCATGATCCTTTGCACTGCCCTGCAGAACAGTCAACACAGCGGCATCCTGCCAGCTGTTACAATATTTTATAATGCACCAGGTTAATGTTTACATCAAGAATTGACCTCCAGAAATTGACCTCAAAATGATATGACAGTAATACAGTAATCCAAATCAGATCACTCAAAGATCGATTTTAACCCTCATGTTGTCCTCGGGTCAAATTGACCCGTTTTCCTATATCAATGTTCTTTTTAATTCCCCAAAATAACATGATTGATTCCACACAACGCTCTTTGCCAAGTACAAATCTCTACTTTCATTAATTTTGGGGCGTCTTATTCAATTTTATAGTTATAAAATATTATAATTATAGTTTATTAAGTGGTTTTGAAATAGTACTGAGTAAAAGTTGACATATTCCAGTCTGTGATTATCCATCAACATACATTCATTTAATTTTAGTCTCAATAATTCCTAATTTCTGCTTTTCTCACTCAAACATTAGGTATAATTTCCTATAAATGAGGTTTATTGACCATAAATTCCAAAAATAACTAAAATTAAAGTTAATAAGTTAGTGTTACGTAAATGTCAAAAAAAGTGACAAACATTGAAAAAAAAAGCATCAAGAGTGTTGAAAAAAGGGACAAAAAAGGTAAGAAAAAGTTTAAAACATTGATAAAAAGCGTCAACATAAGGGTTAAATGGAGACTTGATTATTTCAACCCAGGCCTAGCCTCTTGCTCTGCTTCTGTCAGTCGTAACGCTCTAAAGTAGAAACAGGCGGCTGCTGCATTAGCCCTAATATGTGTAATGGAGATGTATTTAAGTAAAAATCTCCATGTATTTGAAAGGCATCGCCGTGTGATATGAGCAGAGGGACTTAGTTAGCACACTTTATCCATGATTGAGAACACTAAAGTTAAGCTAACAGAGAGCGGAACATTGTATTTCAAAGAGACAGCAGCCAACAAGGTTGTGACCTAAATTGCAGCGCGAATGCAGAGAAAAGTCTAATAGACCGGTTCAGAGCGTAGACACAGGGACTAACATTCCTTACTGTGGAATTACAGTACATGAGCCATGCAGAGATGTGGGGAGAGCGCAGAACAATATTATTATCGACTCTTACTCTACAGGAAACGGGTTGAGGGCCCCGGCTGTGCCGGCGCACTGCGATGAAAGTATCAAGAGACTCACGTCAGGAAACGACTTGTTAACATGAAGGAAAAGCAGCTCTACTGACAGAAATATAACTTGCGTTGCCATCACATGCACGCTAAGGTACTTTTCAAACTAGAAAAACTGTAAGGATAAAAAGAAATCACGTTGACAGCAGGGTACAAGCGGCCGAAATGGGTTTCCTCAGGAGGGAGGGGGGGCTGGCGTCTCCCTTAGAGATCGGGTGAGGAGCTCAGTCATCCGAG
>NC_045737.1:11369746-11370776 GCF_008692095.1 Etheostoma spectabile
AGTAGAGCCGCTGCTCCTTCACGTCAAAAGGAGCCAGTTGAGGTGGTTCGGGGGTCTGGTGAGGATGCCTCCTGGGCGCCTCCCTAGGGAGGTGGTCCAGGCACGTCCAGCTGGGAGGAGGCCTCGGGGAAGACCCAGGACTAGGTGAAGGGATCATATCTCCAACCTGGCCTGGGAACGCCTCGGGATCCCCCAGTCGGAGCTGGTTGATGTGGCTCGGGAAAGGGACGTTCGGGGTTCCCTGTTGGAGCTGCTGCCCCCGCGACCCGATACCGGATAAGCGGATGAAGATGGATGGATGGGTGGACGTTGACTGCAGACACAGATGGCACAGGGACAAGGAATCCCAAGGCCGATCCATCTGATGCGTCACAACAAGCAGCGCCAATGCATTTTTATGTCGTTGGTAGCAGGGCTACCACACACACGTCGTCGTCATTGGCGAGTAATGGTTTTTGGCCTAGTTGTTTGGTCTATAAAAAGGACCAAAATTGGTAAAAGATTTGGATCAGTGTTTCCCAAAGCCCAAGATGACGTCCTCAGATGTCTTGTTTTGTCCACAACTCAAAGAAATTCAGTTTACTGTCACAGAGGAGTGAAGACACTAGAAGATATTCCCATTTTAAGGAGCGGAAATCAGAGAATTGTTATCAAAATATCAGGGTGAATCTAACTAAAGGACTTCTCTCAAATCTAATAATTGTAGTCGGTCCCCAGTGGACTTCTTTTTTCCTGTTGTCCTCGGGTCAAATTTGACCCCTTTAAAACATGTCTATATCTGAAACATGGGTTTCTTTTGAACCAAATTACCACAAAACAATGAATTGGACTCCATACACACTCTTTGCAAATACAACTGATCACTTTCAATCCTGACTAAACTCATCTGTACATTCCTCTGATCTTAACTAGTCAAAATAATTCATAATTTCTGCTTTTTTAACTTAACATTGGGTATAATCCTATATAAATGAGGGTTATTGACCATTGATTCCAAGAAGGAGTGTAAAACTAGTGGTAGTAAGGTGGT
>NC_045737.1:11370786-11371180 GCF_008692095.1 Etheostoma spectabile
AAAACTAAAAAAAAAGTCTGAAAAAAGGACAAAAATGTCAAATCTTTGTCCGTTTTTGACCCAGGAGGACAACACCAGGGTTTAGCTTTTCGAGTGTTGTTTTTTAATACCTGCTCTAGCTTTTTCCACATTTTAGACACAGATATGGAAATAATAATAATAACGGTCCAAAATTACGCAAAACTACCACTAAGGGACACAAACCAATTAGAAAAGAGAAGGCAAATGACCAGAGAGTCCCAAAACCACCCCAAAGAAAACCAAAAGACCAAAAAAAGACAACACAACTACAATGAGACGGGAAAAAACCCAAAGAGAGACACAGATGCATGGGGGAATTGCATTTTCTCTTTTTTTTGAAAAACTTAAATTAAGGGGGGACCCCTGACACCCC
>NC_045737.1:11371190-11410005 GCF_008692095.1 Etheostoma spectabile
CTTGCAAAATACATGCAACTACTGTTCTAGTTTTGGTAGTTCTTAAAATTATTATCTCATGATATAAAAACAAATAAATATGGTACATTTGTGGATATATGTTCTAAACTGTGGTGAGCTAAAAGAAAAGAAAAAGATGGTACAAATATGCAAATATGCGTTGTTACACAACGCACAGAGAGATGGAGGTGGAGAATATCATTTCCAGCATAAATACTGACTCACTAATGTCACTACAAGTGGCTCATTACTCCAAATGACTGGAAATATTTCAGATATATTCATAAGGACAACTCCAAAAGGACATGTTGTGCATAATCCTGGCATCTCAGGTTTATGTAAGTGACTGTGTGTTACATGTGCCATGAAAACGGCAGAATATGAAGTTATCATTTCCCAGCCAGATGTGGATAATGGAGATGTGTCAGATGTGTTTCAGCTCGTGTTCAAAACTTCCTGCACATTCAAAACCTGGGTTTTCTGGGTTTGATTTTTTGGGTTTGGACATTAAAAAACTCTCCTGTTGTCCTCGGGTCAAATTTGACCCCTTTACAAAAGTCTATATCTGAAATATGGGTTTCTTTTTAACCAAATTACCACAAAAAATGGATTGGATTCCACACAAAGCATACACTTTCATTCCTGACTAAACTCATCTGTACGGTCCGCCGATCTTAACTATTAGTCAAATGATCCATAATTTCAGTTTTTTTTGTTGTTTTTTTTACTCAAATATTAGGTTTAATTCTATATAAATGAGGGTTATTGACCATGAATTCCAAAAAATAGTGTAAAACTAGTGGTAGTAAGGTAGTAATTCTCAACTACTACAATTATTATTATTATTATTATTATTATTATTATTATTATTATTATTTTACTTTTCACCATTGCAAATCCTTAATTATGTTAATTATGTAAATAATGTATAATAACATTCCTTTATGTAAATACCGTACATATCCAATTTTATAATTTCTTTATTTGTATTTGTACTCTATTTATAATATTTATGCAACTGCAACACAGAGTTTTCCTTCGGGGATCAATAAAGTATTTCTGATTCTGATTAGTGAAAACTTTTTTTTTTTTAAATCAGAAAAAAGGACAAATGTCAAACATTTGTCAGTTTTTTTTAACCCGGGAGGACAACACAAGGGTTAAAATTGAAGGGGGCATTTCAGAAAGGGCTGAGGACATGTCTCCCAACGCTGTGTGAGCGGCCCCTTTGTTTTAGTAGTATAAGTGTGAGAATATTACAAGCAGTTCAGAGTTCTCCCTGAGGTTTGTGGAAGACTCGGGGGCCCGTATTTGGCAGAGGTTTAGGGGTCCTTCCTTAAGAAAATGTAAGCAAAACTAAGCTATTTTACTTCATATTATTACCATATCTGTTTCTAAGATGTTGGAAAAGCTTAACAGATATAATTAATAACACTCAAAAAGTTAAAGACAAAACTTGATAAAGAAGTCCAAAAAGCCCTAGCTAGACTATCTGTCCAATCTGAGTTTTCTGTCACACGACTAAAACTACTTTTGAACGTACACATGTTCCACCAAAAACAATTTCCTTCCTGAGGCTATTTTGCAGCGGCACCATGGCTCCGTCCGACGCTTAGCGTCAAGATGATTGTGATCGGTTTAAAATGACAACTTGAGTGCAGCGCCTATTATTATTATTAACGCTTGTGTTGTCCTCGGGTCAGATGGATTTCTTTGAACCAAAATACCCCAAAATAACTTGGATGGATGGATGGATGTTTTACAGAGACCATGTAACGTTCTTTGATTACTTTTATTGAAATTTGGGGTGTTTAATTAAATTTTATAAATGGTTTTAAAACAGTATTGTGACTAAACTTTGACACAAACCAGTCCATGACTCACTCAACATGCTGTGATCTTAACTATTAGTCAAAATAATTCATAATGTCTGCTTTTTTAACTCAAAAATTAGGTATAATGTCATATAAATTAGGTGTTTTGACCATGAATTAAAAAAAAAAAAAAACTTCAAGAAGTGTCAAAAGCATAAAAAAAGAGCCAAATCCGCTGGAAAAAGCACCAGAAATTTAAATTAAAACAAGATCATGGTCGACAGGAAGACAACACAAGGGTCAAAAGGTAGAGCGAACCATGCAGTGAGTATTGAAGACATTTTAAGGTATTTAATTCACTGTGTGAGGTTAAAGAAAGACATTTGCTACAGAGCGTTTTTCTCCCCTGAGCTGCTAATGTGCTGCAGGTTAAAGCTCTGTGTGATTTTAAAGTGGCCCAAGTGCTGCTGTAATGAGTTAAGACACGGCAGTGAGCATTAACGTAGGCGCGCATTAGAGCAACCTGATGTTTTGGCGTTATTTTAAGAGGGGCCGGCGAGCACTAATGCTTTTTGTCCTGTGCTGTGAACCCTGTAAATCTGGGCTTTTCTCTGGAGTATGCTAATGGTGCCTCCGACCCAACCTCACACACCAACTTCCATTATGTGCATTTAGTTAGCTCGGAGCGAGATCAGGCCTCAGAGAGCATGGAACAAGCAGCAGGATGAAGCTAAACACGGGGGTGGTGACCTGCGGGAAACCTCAAACGCTCCCCGTTTAAAGCCTGGCTCATATCAGAAACAATCGCACTGACGCGCAGCCTTTAAATGCCGGCATCCGGGAGTACATTTTTGGGGTTTTACAATTATTTTAGGTTTGGACGAAAAAAAAAAAAAACCTAAGTGGAACTTATTTATGCTGAATCCCTACTTCAACTTCAGTATCAAGTGTATAACAGCAGCATAATTCAAGATATCAAGGTTTTTAACTACGTAATGAATGATTATATCCATTTAAATCCATTTAAACTGATTGTCTAATACAGGGGTCTTCAACCTTTTTTTAAGCAGAGGACCCCTTAACTAAGAGAGAGGCGGATCAGTGGCACCCTTCTACATATCTTGTATGAAATTAAGTTGCATAATAAACTGGGTCTACAACAACGTGTAGGGCAGCCCAACGCCTTTATACATACAGATTGAACATATTAAGTGTAACACTTAATAAATATTATTTGTCCTTTTGGTGTGTTGCTACGCACTCATTGTGTTTCTAGATATTTTCTTTTTTTATTTCATGTTCAAAATAAAAATGAAGATTACGATTGTGAATACTAAGATATTAAAATAATTAGAATTGTTCTATGATTTTATAAATTTTTTATTTATTTTTTTAAATGGTGAATCCTCAGGATTAAGTGTATCTGTGGACGGCTACAAGTGACCACAGAACTGTCCTTTTCAGTGGACTTCCATTGCTAGGCAACAGCCTGGCCCCTTGTTAACTTCTTGTCAGCTGACGTCATTCCCATACAATGCAACAGGAAGTCAATTTGGGGCCATTTAGACTGTTTGTTTAAAACTGTAAAATGGTCAAGCCTATCATTAGTGTGTGTTTTTTTTTACAAATAGGCTGATGTTCAGTTGTTAATAACGTTGGATTCATGATAAGACATTTTAGTAAAACTAATTATCTCTGAGGACCCCCTGTTGAAGATATGTTGTCAGTTTGATGAGTTTCTGGATTTACACACTTCAGCATTTTGTGCTGACTGGTTGGTTATATGCATGGGAAGTTGTCTGGTTGTTCTCATTTTACTAATATGTGATTCTTGCTATGGAGGCTACTTATTGAAAATTGGACAGCTTCATTTTAAGGTTGCTAAAATATTCACAATATTGGTAATTGAATCCATGCGTTTAACATCTGGCACTCTTATTTGCCTTTAGGTAAAATCATCTGCAACACCCTTTTGTCACAGGTTGTACACTCAGTTAATGGTTTGTTAGGTACTGTACACTTACAGTAGCTCCAACTCACGCATTTTAAAGACACAAAGACTTTATATCATGTCGGAGGCTGTCCCTAACATTTATTCAAAGTTTAAAAAGCATGTTAACGAACTGCTTTCTAACTGCATTCCCCTCCGACAGGCAGTTTTAAAGAGAGAAAACACGTGTCCCAGATGATGGATGGGTTCGGGATTTAAAATAATCCTACGTGAATGAGAGATTCAACAGAACGTGTAACGAGGTGTTTTTACTGGAGTCTTTTTTCCAGTAAATCATCCAAATGCATCAGCTTAAAATCACTGAGATAGACTACACCTTCTACATATTGTAAAAATAGTTAAGTAACATATATAACTTGGAATTCCGATGAAGCCACATTGTAAATTGTTCCCTGCATATCCCCCCCCCTATACATTCCCATTTCTGTGAAGCCTAGTTCTAGGTAGTTTATGTCTTCCTGTGGCAACATGTAGAGGTGATAGCATCAGAATTTTGTTTTTAAGGTAAAAGAGTGCAATTGTGCATTGTGATAACTTGCTGTACTTAAAAAGAAGTAAAAAAAAGAAGTAAAGGTGAAGTAACCTATAAGAGAACTGTTGTTGTTGTTGTCTTGTTGTTGCAGGTTTCTTATCTGGCGTACAGGCTGTAAGCAGCACAAGACAAGTGATAGTTATATATATATATATATATATATATATATATATATACACAGTGGCAGCAGGTGGCAGCAGGTTTTCCTGTATATGTCACATCGCACAGGGCTGCACACTAAGTTAAATATATAATTGGTATATATATATATAGGTTTTTAATAACCTCCTCATCAAGTGCTTTTCATTAAACACAACCAAGAAGAAAAATAGAAAATGTGTTAACAATTTAATGAGACCTAACCATAGAGACATGAGACATAGGATTAAAAAAGCAAATGCAAGTGACTAACAGATGAATCTTGTCACTTCTGCTTCTATTATTTTATACACACACACACACACACACACACACACACACACACACACACACACACACACACACACACACACACACACACACACACACACACACACACACACACACACACACACACACACACACACACACACACACACACACACACACACACACACACACACACACACACACACACACACACACACACACACACACACACACACACACACACACACACACACACACTTTATATATTATGATATCCAATGAAATTTGCAACCGCCGGCTGGTTACAGTAAAGTTTAGCTCTCTTTAAAGTTAAATGTAAAAGTACTACTCCCAGGACACAAACACACGTGTCCTGGGTGAAAGTCTTGTGTTTTTCCCTTAAAGTCTTGCGGGACACAACCTTGGCTCTCCCACTTGAAAGCCCAGTGTTTTAGGACCCATTCCTTCACCCTGTCCTCCTCCCTACAGGGATCTTTGCTCTCTTATACAGCGGCACCCATTGTGGTGCATACAGCAATAAATGTAGAATAAATACAAATGACGGTGCTTTACTTTTTCGTAGCTATATGTAGGAATGGGCCATGAGAACTACCCAATATTTACATGTGACATTCACTTGTCTTTTGTCCATCTATTTCCAGCTTCACATTGCAGGAAAAGGACGGATGAACTGTGGAAACGTCTACTGAAGCAAACCATGTTCCCCAGCCGTTAGTGGGATCCCCGCGAGGACGGAGGCCAAACAGCAGTGAGGACAGGCTGAAGAAGAGCACAGCCAGCGGCCCTGGTCCACGTGGCTGAATGTAGCTAACCCCAAAGAGAGGACTGGATCCACCGCACAGAAACAGCTGATTTGGTGTGGACAGGAACTCTGTGACCATCTTTGTGGACAGGAGACGGACCGCGGCAGCTCAGCACTTCACAGACATTAGGTGACAACAAAGTGTCCTGAACTGCACGTTTGAAATGCATTCCAGTTGACCTTTAGACACAGTGTGTGTGGCCTGTGGTGGACTAATGTTTTACAGTATATTATGTGGTAAGTTATTTTGATACACTGAATCTGTAGCAAAAGTTAGTTGGTGTTTTTAACTTATTACATGGTCATGATTCTGGCATGGCTGTCTTCACTGTCATGGCACAAACTTGTCAGCGTAAAATAACAGCTGAACCAAAAAGGGCTGTGTACATTCAAATATTCACCAATACTGGTGTCTGTTTTCAGTCTTGATCATTCTGTTTTTGAGCCTAGACTCTGCATCCACCCAATAGTTATCTTGCTTTAATCTCCTCGCCTATGTTAAGGTATACTATGGCTATGGAAAATGTTCATTCAATGTTCAGACGTTTCCATTTAAATCGGGACAACTCAAACATAATTCTTGTCATAAATTAACCATTACTAGAAATTAGCGTGCAAGGTACAGAATTACAATCTGCAGGTGGCTATGCAAAACACTCCTGCTACATGCTACCAGTAAACTCCCTACCTTCGCAACAGTCTCACTTCATCATCAAAAACTGATGCTTGGTCATAATGTCTCCTTAGCTGCCTCTGTTAGACCCAGGAGGCTTTCAGCTCATTATAACGTAGTCCCATCCGTGGCGATATTTGACTCTCACGGTCGCCCTTTGGCTTCATTTATAGGCGCGTTTTGTCAGAACCTTTGGTGCCATTTTTTGACGCTCTGCGTTAGGGTCGATTTGGCGGAATTTTTTGTGTGCAGAGGAAAACCATTAAGTCTCATGTTGTCCTAGGGTGTGACCTGTTTTCAGCTTTTTTTTAACCCCTGTATGGTCTTATTTGGGGTTTTAAAAACAATTCTGAGATAAAAATTTTACTTCATAATTTTTTAACAAATTTGGTCTTTATCTCAATTTCAAACAATTGATATAACATATATTTAGGGAATGCAATCAGTCTTTACTAGAACAAAATAAAAAATGGAAGTGAGGTTCTTTTATTTTTGTCATAAGGTTATAATTCATATTAAAAATCCACTATGGAAACAACATAAGTGGTCATATCCAGAATAATTTTTTGAATTGAGTCAAGAATACATGTTTGTTACAGAAAATAAGGTGAGGCCGTTGATTTCCAGGTAGAAAAAAAATGTACTACTTACTACTAATTTCAACATTAGAAATATCAAATAACTTAATCTGACTTAAAACATCAAAAAAGCAACCACAACATTAAAAAAGTGACAAAAATGTCGGAAAAAGCGATAGTGTTGAAAAAAAGCTTTTTGTTTCATGGTTGACGGGATGACAACACAAGGGTTAAGTTAAGGCTAGGAAAATATTGTGGGTTAGGGTTAAAAAAAAAAATATATATTTATACGACATGAAGAACAGGAAGTGTTGTTTGACCCATCCACCACCCCAACATGCCTTATGATTTTCAGTCTTTCATACAACTCGCTATCATTATCATTCTTCATGCTACGTTATCTTGCAGCGCCGCGGTCAAGTCTTTAAGGCCTGGGTTTAAAAAACTAACAAAAAGAAATTGCAATTTTCATTTGAATGATCCAAAATCATTTCACAACATCCAAGAACCGACCTTTGTCTGTATCACATAAAAATATAAGACCGTTGGTACCGACTACGTTATGTTAGCGTGCCGGGGGAAAGGGTTAAATAACAAGGGGGGTTAACTCTATTACCTCTCACTGAGTGTAGAGTCAGTAGAGGGACACTTTATTGTGTATTTATGTAAAATAAAAAGTACATTAATGGAACTTGGGAAGCTCGGGGATGAGTTTTTCATGTAAACACTGTTACTTTTTAATAAAGCAGCAGGTTAGAAGGAACGTTGGACAGTTGTAGAAACTCTTTCATTTTCATCATCCCCAAGCTAAATTGGTATTGCAACTGAACTGTTCCTAACCTAATTGATATCAAATTGAAAATTTAATTGGAATAAAATTGAATCTGGAATAAAAAAAAAAGAATTCAGAGAATCCCTGACGATACCCAGCCCTAGTGCCTTTTAGGTCGGTGTGTGTCGCTGGGCAGCCACTGACCAAGTGTCAGTATTTGACGAGTTGGGAGTGAGAAGGGGTTGACCTTTGGTAAGCGGCCATGGCATGAGCTCAGTAACGCTCTCTGAAATGCCCAAATAAAATAATGGACTTAATGGATGAAACATCGCTTTCACCTCATCCATTATTGTGTTACATTGGGACACGTTGTCTTTTGTTATCACCCACATTACATCATCCATTGCATTGACAAATAAATTATTATGAAACTGTGTAACGTTGTTCATGTGTGCTCTGTGTGCAAACTCACCACTGTGGAGGTAAAGAAAAGCTGTAATAATGTAAAAAAACTGAGTGTATTATGTTGAAATTTAAACACCACTGAGATAATAACATCGTTATATTTTACTTTAAAACCCATCCGTGGCCCTGAGGTACCCCACATTGCAAACCACTACTCTATAAACACTGAGCAATGTCGTTGATATGAACTAGGGTTGAAAGATTTAAGAAAAAATGTAATTGAGATTTTTCCGCCAGATATTGCAATTACAATTTAATTAGCTAAAGTTCAATACTGTCTGTGTAACAGATAAAACATGTCAGGGAACAATATAATATGAGCAGTGTTGGGCAAGTTCCAAACTCTACTCTTAATACATCATAGATTATTCATAACATTTCGTAAAATAAATATGAATATGCAAAGTAGCTAAAGCTATAGAAAAGATAAGTAAAACATACAATAGGCAAGTAGGAGAAAATTAAAATACTCAATTAAAAGTACCTTACAGTTGTATTGAAGTACAGCATTGTTGTAAAATGTAAATGAAAAGGTACACAACCTTAGTTGTTTAACAGTAATTTAGTTTTACTGTGAACAATCACAGGAAGTGCTTTTATTTTGAAGCAGCCTACACAGAATTTTACTGTTTTGTATTTTTGTAACGCGTTACTCCCAACACTGAACATGAGACGCCATGAAAACTGCTCTATATCTTTCTTTCAATTCAATGCTCTATTAGGGCTGCACAATTAATAGAAAATTCATCAAAAATCGCATTTTGGACTAGTGCAATATCCAAATTGCACGGGGGTGAAATATTTGTAAAAGGCAAAATGTGTGTCACACCATTCTTAATGAAGTTTTGTGGTGCTGCAGAGACGTCCCCGCCTACAAATCGTATCCTACAGACTAAAGAAAAAAAATCTTCTTTTGGTACAGATCCTCGCCAAACTCACCAAAACGATCATTCCTTTCAATGTCGTGCATCATGAGAGGAACTTTACAGCGTGATATGACCAGCGTTCCAAATGATATGTAACAGTACTCCAGCATTTATCTTATACAAAAACAGTAAATGTAATAATAAAAAAGAGGAATAATAATGTTAAACCAAAGACATTCAACTATCTATTGCAGATTCAATTAACCACGGCGGGGATTCGTTTTTTGTCGTAAGGTTATAATTCATGGTAAGAGTCCACTATGGAAAAAAACATAAATGGTCATATTCAGAATAATGTTCTGAATTGAGTCAGTGATACATGTTCATAACAGAAAATAAGGTAAGGCCGTTGATTTTCAGGCAGAAAAAATTTAACTTGTACCATTTTATGAAATGGGTCAATTTGACCCAAATACCACCCAAGGGTTAGAATCGCAATTTTTGATTTGAAAACGAGTCATGGTTCAGCCCTAATTTGAACTTAAGGGACCATTCTATATACCTTCATGGTTTCTTACTCTGAGTAATTCTCCACCCACCGAAATCCCCGTCACCTCTGACTTGGCTGTTTGAGCAGATATCATGTCATAAGAGGAACTGACAAGATTTGGACGATTTAAAAATAAACCAAGAGCCAAATGAATACAAGCCATTTGAAAAGAAACTGCGACAAACGTTGGCTCATTAAGTGGGCTGTGTCACTTCAGTATTCTCTGGCAAGGAGTGTAAGCAATTATCTTGTGTGACGGTATTATCCTGGAGCAATTATCCTTTGTCTTCAATTCAAATCAAACTTGTAGGAAAAACTAAAAACAAAAGCCTCCAATTAACATATGAAGTGCACCCAAATGAATATGTAACAACCCAAAAATGTGTTTATCATATTGGTTGAAACAATCAAATATTCCCCAGTTTGCAAAAAAAAAGTGACAGTGATGAATCATAGACGAATCTAGACAATAACAACAACATGTGGTACGTTGCACGACACACAAACACACGTCTCAATATCTTCGTGGGGACCCCTCATTGACATACTGTAATCCCTAGTCCCTTACCATAACCTTAACCATCACAACCAAATGCCTAACTTTAACCCTTACGCTCCCCCTAACCATAACTTATTCCAACCCTAATCCTAAAACCAAGGCTTAACCCTCAAACAGCCCTTTAAAGTTGTGGGATCCAGCAATTTGGCCCCACAAAGTTGTCAGGACCCCACAAGTATTAAAGCATTCGCGATTTGTGGACCCCACAAATGTAGTTAAACGAGAGAACACACACACACACACACACACACACACACACACACACACACACACACACACACACACACACACACACACACACACACACACACACACACACACACACACACACACACACACACACACACACACACACACACACACACACACACACACACACACACACACACACACACACACTAAGAGATTTGGACTTTTATTCCTCCCTCCATCTCTAGCTTTTAATTAAACCATGGAGTCAAAAAATGTTTAAAAAACTGTCAGTCCAAGCTGTTTTTTCATCTCTCACTATAAGCCCTTTGCTTGGCTGGAATTATTTATAAAAACAATTTCTATTAATCTTGACACCACTCTGATCAAACACTGGCTTTTAATCTTGGATCTACCTTGAAGAGTGCAGTATGTTTGTCTCTCTTATTCTCTTGATTGCAAACATTGTGAGACTTTATATACGCAGTATTCTGTTCAACCCAGCTTTTCTGGGCCAATAACTTGTCCTTAAAGAGAGGCCAAACTGATATTCAGGCCAGACAGATATTTTCAGAACACAAGGCATTTCAGTCAAAAAAAGAAGTCCTTTGAGACCAAATTTAGACTTCAGACTTTACCAGTTAGGAGTCCTTAAATAATTGAGTCAACAGTCAACCTTAATTAGATGAAGTCATATGGATTCATCCTGGTGACATGGCAGCGTGACTGGGTCATATTGCACTGGGTCTCTCTTCCAACCGCTGCCATGGCCTCATTATGTGACAGCATATTAATCTAGGGCAGCAACTAATGATACTTTTCATAATCTATGAATCTGTCAATTATTACTCCATTAGTTGTTGGGTTTGTAAAATGTCAGAAAACTGCCAAAAAGCCTAAGATGACGTCCTCAAAAGGTCTCATTTTGTCCACAACTCAAGAGATATTTAGTTTACTGTCACAGTGGAGCGAAGAAACCAGAAAATATTCACATTTGACACGCTGGAATTGGAGAAGTTGGGCTTAAAATCGATAAATCCATTACTAAAATAGTTGGCAATTAATTAATAGTTGGTAATTAATTTAATAGCTGGCAACTAATCAATAAATAAATGAGTCTTTTTCTTGGCCTATTTTTATAGAATTAGCAGCGGGTTGATTAATTTACTTTATAATTTTTTAAATTACAATTGACACTGTTTGTAACAACAAACTACACACAGGCCTGAAATACACACCTATTCATGCACAAATGGAGAGCTGCCAGAGTGAGTGGGGTGCCAGTGTTGGACCAGCACCCTAAGCAGCTTTTGGTGCATACTGGGACTTGAACCAGCAACCCTCTGGTGCCCAAACCAACTCCCTTCAGACTGAGCTCCTGCCACCCCCGAGTATTATGGCAAGAATGACAATTTTAACTGGAATTACAGATATCTACAATTCTTGCAGATATCCGCAATTCACATTAATGGATATCTGCAACTGAATTGTAGATATCTGTAATGATAACCCCCGTACAAATGAATGGTAAAAGTGACATAATTTGACCTGGGAAGAATGTCTTTGTGGATATCTGAAATGACAATTATGGAGAGGAGGAATCTGAAATGTTCTTTTTTGACTAGGCAAAACTCCATTACAGATATCTGCAACACATTTCCAGTCTGGCGGTTCCATGTTCAAAGGGCTTACCTTAGATGATGGGACTTCTGATGTTACCTTTGTATGCTTCTGGGCCCATTTTGTTTCTTGACTGTAACAGACAGCTGGACAAACACAGATAACCTGACACAGAGATATTTCAACTGCAGCCATAACGCAGAGCAGTGGGAGGGAAAATATGGCCATCGACAAAGTGAAAGGTAAATGTTTTGTTGTCACTCCCTCGGAATGAAATAAAAAGCACTTTTCCCTACAATCATCAGACTGGACTGATGTTTGAACAATCACACAAGAAGAACGGCATCACATTAAGGGCAGAGACACTCTGCTGACAGCTGTCAACACATCGCATCTCTCGCATGATAACACCAATTGCTGATTCTCTGAAAGCCGTATCCTGAGAACGAACAGAGTGATGTGGATGAGCCTGGCTGAGGAAAAGTGTGTATCTTCCATTGGTCTTTCTTAAATTACTCCTGGTCAGCTAATTGACAAGACTAAGTGCCCGGTTTGGCCATCTACTGCCATCTAGTGCAATGATTTGTGATTACAAGCTACATGAAGTGGACTACAGAACCTCTTCCACATAAAAACTGCATGGTTACTCGGATTCTGGTTTGCAATAACTGTGAGACCCACTGCTACTTTTTCGTCTCCATGAAATTACTATTTTGCTATACTCTTCACTAGATGAAAATCTCTATTTCCCAGAAGCCAGCTGCACAGGCACTGTGTCTTTTTCTTTTGTTGTAACCTGAAGAGCACTTGGCCATCTTAGTGCATCTTGGAGTGTGATTTGATTCACATGCTCAATATTACTCCGTCCGCATCTTGTATCATCATCAGCCCACTACAAAGGAAATACAATTTCACAATCTAGAGCCCGTTCATAGACCACATACAGCCCCAATTTGATCTTCTGTGGACCTGGATCATTACAATGACTCCAGTATGCACCCAAATCCTATCTTATCAGTTTCTTATCAGGCTGATGTTGGGAAAAGCCTGGGGCACATAACACTGGGTCTCTCTTCCAACCGCTACCATGGTCTCATTATGTGACAGTATATTAATCTAGGGCAGCAACTAATGATACTTTTCCCAAATCTCAAATCCTATCTGCCAAAGAGTCTCTTATGAGGCGGATGTTGGGTTAAACCTGTCGCTTGTCGGTGTAGGCCTACCCCCCGGGTTCTCTGCAGCCTCCAGCCTGTCTTCTCACACTCAACCTCAGAGTAGGCCTACGGCTTTGATGCTGCAATAAAACAGCTGGATTACACAGCTGCATCGGTAATCTCTCAACAACGATTTAAACCAGACTACTTTTCCTCAAACCTGCCAACAACTTATTCACCTTCTCTGTTCTCAGTTGTCCTTGCAAGTTATTAATTGGGAAACCCATTAAAGCAAGAAATAAATGAAACAAAGTAGTGTACTGCTACTGCACATTCTACTGTGTGTGATTGTCCATGTGACAAATACATTTAAATTTTAATTTAAAAAAAGATTCCCAAATATGCACAAAAAAAAAAATCTGTCCAGCTCATGTTGATTTTACACTGCAAACACTCTTGTTAATTGCAATAAATGACATATCATCGGTTCATTAATTTAAAAAGGTGACATGCCTTTTGTGGATCCACCAAAACAACCTCTAATGAGGAGCACTGGGTCTTCTCTGCACTGATTTGTTGTCTGTGTCAGAGGCCGAGGCTAAACTCAAAGTTCTCATGTCCAGACAGTCAGTGTTTTTTGATGATTGCTCACTGTGATGGCGAAAGTAAACTCGCCAGATCCACAAAGTAGGGAGTGATAAACTCATCTATCACCGTTGCCGGGGTGACAGTGTCCAAATACGTGCTGTAGCCTGGTAACAGTGCCCAAACAAAAGGCTCGCGGCTCGCGGGTTGATTTCCCCCGGCTGGGTTAGAGATGAGCCGACCGGGCAGCAGCGTTCACGGAAAAGGGGTCAAGCTAAATGGAGACCCGGGAGGTGATATCTCCGTGTTTACCAAAGCTCTCACCGCAGCGGAGAGTCCTGAAACACGGCTACTGTCCGCTTTCCAGAAGGACACTCACCCCAGGAAGGCTTACCTGGCAGGGAGAGGTGAGTCCGCTCGCGTGCCTGCTGTATAACGGTTTCTTTCCTTTCTCTTTCAGGGCTCGCCCCGCCATTAGAAGGTTTAGGTGCAGCACCCGAGCCGTTGGGCACAGCCTAGCTAAGCCTAATGAATGTAGCTAAAAAGTTTTGTTTTTAAGCTGTCTGAGTGTTATAAATATGTATTTAGAGCTGCCAACTTTTCCGAAAACCTTGGAGGGAAATTTGGGGGGAGGGCAACCCAAATTTTACCGCGTACAATGCAATTTCTTTGGCTCTTTCAGCATCATTATCCTTCAGGGTTAAAATTGGGATTTGTTATGTGTGGGGGGGATTGGGGGCTCTCCCTTGGGGGGGGGTCTGGGGGTGAGCCCCCCCTCAGGTATTCTTTTGAAAAATAAACCATTAAATGGCACTTTCTGGAGAGATTTGTGCAAAGAAATTAAGAAGTCAAGTCTTACACGATATGTGCAAAACTTTCGGGTTAAGAACCTTTGCATTGTTGTAGTATCAACAGGTATTAGGGCATTTAGCATTTACATTAATGTTAATCAGTCATCACTTCATTACACATTGTATTACCTTCTTATGATATAGGAAGGGACCCAGACAATGTGCCAAACATGAAGAGACAGTAGCGTATGACAGTAGCAACAGCTGAGTGGATTTGGGTCTGTGGTGAACAGGTCCACCTAACACAAATTTTCTTCTCCCATTCTCTCTCTTGACTAACACACACACACACACACACACACACACACACACACACACACACACTTCTCAGTGTAGGGACCAGGGACCCAAAGTTATATTAACGTTGGTCTACCAGAGGGATCAACTAGGACCATTGAAATTCTAAAGAAGAGAACCACTGATTTACAGGCAACCGCTCAGTGGTAGAGCGGTTGCCTGCCAATCGGAAGGTTGGTGGTTTGATCCCTGGCCCTGCAGTCCCACGTCGAAGTGTCCTTGGGCAAGACACTGAACCCCGAGTTGCCCCCGGTGCTGCGCATCGGAGTGTGAATGTGTGTGAGTGTTTATCTGATGAGCAGGTGGCACCTTGTTCGGCAGCCTCGGCCACAGTGTATGAATGTGTGTGAATGGTGAATGTTTCCTGGATGATGTAAAAGCGCTTTGAGTAGTCGTTAAGACTAGAAAAGCACTATATAAATACAGCACATTTACATTTACATAAATTCTAATCCTTTAAAACTAAATAAATAGAAATAACCATTTTTTGGAAACCAGGGGGACTGGTGGCCAAACCTGTTTAGATTAGGCAGTGAGGGAAATGTAGTGTTCAATCAAGGCCTTTCCCACCACAAGGTCCAACAGAAAATAGACTGAAAAATAAGACAAAAGATCTGCATGGCTCATGTTGTGCATGTGTTATATCACAGCCTGTCTCAGTAATGTTTGGCCCTCATCCTCTGTGCTCCACTTACTGTATTTAATTTTTGGGGAAAATAAAGAATGTTCGTTCATTTTATGAAACATTGAATGAATTCTTTACAGTTACAGTACAGAAGTTAGAGAAGCACAATAGTAACCCAACGTTCCCCAGTATCTTACCTGACTACAGAGACGCTAAATGATCACAGAGAGCCCAAAACAACTCAAAGGAAAACAAAAAAAAACACAAAAAAGAGACACAACACACTACATAAAGACACAAAAACCCACCAAGAGACAAAAATCACACAAAAAAACACAGCATGCATGGGGAAAATGTTTTTTCTTTTTAAATTGAAAAACGACACACAAAAAATACTTAGACCTCAGAGCAGTTTTGTTTTTAAGCTTTCTGAGTGTTATATATATGTATTATCCGCTCTAGCTTTATTAACGTTTGTAGACACAGATATGGTAATAATAATTATGTGAAAAAGGGACGCAAAACTACAAAGGGACATAAACTGACTGCAAAGAGACACTAAATGACCACAGAGACCCCAAAACAACTCCAAAGAAAAGAAAAAAAACACAGAAAAGAGACAAAAACCCACCAAGAGACAAAATCGCACAAAGAAACACAACATGTGTGGGGACAATGCTTTTTTTTTTTTGATTGAAAAATGTCCTTCCTCAAAGATAACGTGACATCAAAACCCCCGCCAAATACACGCACATGCGTCTCCCACAAAGCCAGGGAAAACCCTGATGTATAATGGGAAATATATGCTAGGCATTGCTAGTTTGCTTTCATGGCACACAAGCAGAAAGGTGAGAAGTTGACACTTTAAATTATTAAATTAAATACAGATTCAATCTGGGGTTCACAGACATTAGCCTAAACATTTTAATCTAAAACAAGGTGGCTGGGGCATCTGGGTGGCCTCTTCCTGCAAGCCAATTCAATCCTTAATTCCCCCTCTCTACACTTTATCTTCTCAAAACCGTCTGAGGTCGACCATACTTTTAGTCTAATTTAATATGTCCAGATAAACAGTGCAGAGACTTACTTTTGTTTTTCAGAAGCAGAGAGATGTCCCGTTTTAACGAGGTCTTCAATGCGATTGTAGTCCCCATCCAGAAGCTTTTCAATCCGGCATGGAATCCCAGTGTCTTTGTACAAAAGAAAATCCATAATTATGAATCCTTAAATCAAGTTACGTTATGTTCAATATCTCTGCACTGCTTTAAACTAGCGTCGTTCAGTTTGTTTAGCATGATAGCTCAAACCTGGGCCTTTCCAAGAGTTCCTCTGTTGTGATCCTAGCCTATCTAGACGCTTTGTAATCCGGCCTGAAACTGCAGTGACTTTTCCAAAACTTTGCACAACAATTCAGGAACTATCAAACTGTTTACTGTTAGCTCCTGCCATCTTGAATGCTGTCAGGTGAGAGTGTTGACCAATTAGAGGCTGTCTTTCTGACTGACTATCTTCTTCTTTGGTGTATACATCCACAAAATTGAAGATGCTGCCACTTTCCTGATTGTGTTTTTTGCTGCTACACATACTAAGCATGGAACAAACAAACCAAAAATAATGATATTGAAGCATGAATGTAATAAATAATGCATTGATTCTCAGAGTCGAGCTGCACGTCATTTAGGCAGCGCTGAATGAGAAAATGAGTGCCATTTGGCGTCCTGGTGCTTCATAGAAGACAGAAAATGCATTGGAGATGACGCAAGTAACTTTTTGGATAAAAGCACATGGACTTTTCTGGGGGTGGGTGTCGGGGGGGGGGGGGGGGGGGGGGGGAGTGGGGAGAAATCAAAATAGTTTTTCATTTGTGTTAGTTACAGTGTTTATTATTTAGTTCTTGTTCATTACTGTTCTCTGTGTGATTTCAGGACATTTCTGTGAGATTACGTTTGGTCTTTTCTTTTTGTCTGTATAGTCGTAAACATACATGGATGTGACATCCCTGCAGCATGCATATCCTGATAGCCCAGGTTGTCTTGAAAAAAACAGATGTTTTTACAGTAACTCGTTTGTGGATTACAGGGTTGAGGTTACACAAACATTATTACACAAGGAGACCCAGCGAAACAAAGACTGGAAACAAAAACATGCTTAGAGCTCAGAGCAGTTCAATAATGTTCTAATCTTTACCAAGACATAGATCAAATAAGATTAAACACACTGTCAAAAGAGATTATGTAATTTAAGGCACCACATTGGTTTAAACCTGATTGATGCCACCTGTTTGTTTCCTGATGGTTTGTTACTGGGGGGTGTGTGGGGGGGGGGGGGGGGAATAGATCAAAGATCACTGTGAGAGAAGGTGACTTTCACAAGCATGTTTAAGGCTTAAGCATGGAATGACTACAAAATAAAAACCTCAGTAGACAAAACAATTAATTACAACTTGTGACAAATTCAGTATATGTCAAAATCTAACAAACTCAGATTCATAGGTTTATTTTTTTTAAATCACACATGGAAATGTATGTAAAATAGTTGCGTTGAGATGTACTGATAGTCGGTTTAGAATCGAACCGTGAGGTGCCTGGAGATTCCCACCCCTAATGGTTATTGTGAATCACACACTGACACTACAATGCACATATGAAAGAAATAGTGTGTTAATTCAATTTTAGGGTTGACTTTGCCAGAGCCTCAATCGCAGATTTCTCTCATCTGTTAGTGTTTTGTTGGATGAAAACACATTTGCAATGTCTGTCTTTTGCAGAGTATTACAACGAGGAAGGGAAAACCTTTGAACTGCGTCTTGTTAGAAGAATAAAGCAGCAGCTGAGCGCCGATCCCACTACTCGTCCGGAGTATCCATCTTCTCTTGGTCTCACAGAATTCACCAGGCGAGCCACAGAGGTCGCTTTGGGGAAGAGCTCTCGGGCAACAATGGAGAACCGGGTAACCTCAGCTGTGCATGCACACTGTGACTGACTGTAGCTTAGGGATAGAGTTACACATCGGTGTGCACAGAAACCAACATGTACAGATGACACAGTAGCCTGTACCTAATCTAACTCCTGTAAATTACACCTATGCATGAGCCTGTTGCACACTAAGCAACCGTGCAGAGGCATTTGTAACTGGGAACTATTTCTACACCTAATGCAATTAGATGAATACGTAGGCCACATATACGCACATATGTTCATATTTATACAAGGATAGTACATAGACAGAATAAAGAAGAAAATAAATATAAATACATTTAAAAAAAAAAAAAAGATAAGTTGTTAAAGCACTGGTAATGGTACACTGTGAAGAATGCTAGTCGGCACTATAGAACTCTAGGTGTTTCTTGATTTCCGTTGCAGGCGTTCGGTGTCCAAACTCCTGGTTTTACCGCTGCTGTGCGTCTTGGGGCTGAACTCTTGAGGCACTGGTATGATGTGGGTGCGGCACGGTGTGGGACAGTTTACCTCTCTTCCCCCTGTCATGGTAAGCTCCCATCACTTCCTCTTAACAGCATTTCAAGATACAACCACACAAGAATAAAGAAAATTCCCGCACACCCATGTCACCTCTGCATTATTCTGGATCAGTGGAAGTACATTTACAGGATAATTGCTTGACATACACGGATGTTCCTCACCTTGCGCTCGTGTGTTGCTGTTCTCAAACTCCCTTCACTTCAGGAAACAACAACAAACACAGAGCCAGCAAGCTACTCAGGGAAAAGGGCAAGTTATAAAATAAAATTTGGATCACGCAACAAGGCGGGCCTGCAAGTTTGCTCCAGAGGTTATTTTAGCAGAGGCAGCATATGTACGATTGTGATTGGTTTGAAGAAATGCCAATAAACCAGAGCATGTTTTGATAAAATAATTCCCTGCACCACAACGAAGAGAAAGCAAGAAGTGTCATATGCGCTACCAATTTTTCACATTAGAATATTGTTGTCAGTGTGAAGATTGCAACTGTATCCTCTACTCGTGCATCCTTTACATCAAGAAACAAGACTAGAGAATGACTCAGTGTGCCGCAAATAACAACTCAAATACTGAAGCTGTATCCATAGAAACATAAGTTACTATGACATAGGTGTTAAAGTGGCTAAAACAACTTTCAAATACAGCTAAGATTAGGGCTTGTAAAGGTTGGATAATTCTATTACTTTTTATAAGAAATGAATCACACACTGTAATTACACACTGGAGGTTAAAGCAGCATTGAACTTGAGGAGTTTGTACTGCTTTGGAATCCACTATGTTTTGTTTTGATCCTCCCTGCAGACTCATTGGCTGGCATCTTCCAGGCAGCGGGCATCCCAGATATCCGCGAGTATTATTACTGGGATGACAAGAAGCGGGGCGTTTGTTTGGAGAAGCTTCTGGAGGATTTGGAGAAGGCTCCTGAGCGAAGTGTTGTTGTTCTGTCAGCGTCTGCCCACTATCCCACCGCAGCAGACCTCTCTCAAAATCAGTGGGCCATGATTACAAAGCTCGTCATGGTAACTGTTGTGTACATTTATGCTCTTTAACAGAGGCTACAATTATCAGACAAGTAGCTCCTCACTCCTACTTAAAATCAGCATTTGCAGTCTCGTCACTCTCTTTCAACAGAGGCGTAGGCTTTTCCCTTTCCTCTTGCTGCCTGCCCAGGCTCTCTGCTGGGGCGACTTAGAGCGGGATGCCTGGCCTGTTCAGTACTGTGCCTCGCAGGGGATGGAGCTCCTCTGTGCTCAGTCCTTCTCCCACTGCTTTGGATTATATGGTGAGAAAGTGATGTTAAGAATTGATTAGAAAGTACATTTCCAGGATAACATCTGGCTCATAGTGTCAGGCTTTACCCATCACGCCGTTCTCAAAATCCGTTATCTTCAGGAAACAAAGTTCAAGCTAGTAAGCTACTCGCTGAAAATGGCAGGTTTTTAAGAAAATTTGGATTGTTCAACAAGGCAAGCTTATTTGGTTCTTTGGGTGAATGTAAAGATTTACAAAGAATGTATTTACGGCGTTGCCTCTCTAACTGGGACGTTTTGGGACAGTTAACTTCTTTTAATATTGAATGTGGCGTTTTCTTTCGCGGGGTGCAAATGTTCCACCAAAACTAGCTCCTTCCCGAGACTATTTAGCAGAGCCACCGTCGCTGCGTCCGGAGATCATAGAGATGAGAGATAGAAATGCAAACAACCCAGAGCGTTTTTCCTTCTATCCTAGAATGTATCTGTGGTGTAGGCAGACCTTACTCCACAGTGCTATGGAGATAGACCTAGCAATGTGAGACTAAAAATAGATTTATTTGTGTGTCACAAACTAATCTGTGACTTTGAATCAGTACAGCCCAGACTTGTTCTGCTGTTTGTCTTGTTTTCAGCGGAAAACAGAGCAGAACAAGTCTGGGCTGTGCTGATTCAAAGTCACATGAGCATGCATTTTCTGTCATAAAATATATATATATATCTATTATATATATATATATATATATTATAAACTATATACACACACACACACACACACAACATACAACACATAATACATAAAGAACATACATACATACATACATACATACACGTATACTGACAATTGACAAGAGCAACTATGTATTCATGTTGTCTTACACATTGTACCCCACAGTCACACACAGTCACAGTCACGCTTTCTGTTGCCTTTCAATTATGATAAGGTCTCTCATTGTGAGGCAGATCAGCTTGTTCCTTGTTTCTGTATGACCTGGGTGATACTCACTCGCCAGGAACTGAGTGCTCTAAATATTTTCTTATTCAAACTGCCTTTTCAATCGCAGAAACATAAGAGAAAGGGAAATATAACATAACACCACTATTGATGGAACATGGTGTTTCTTCACATCAGACTCATTATTCTCCTTCCCTTTGTAAGGTGAGGCTGTTGGACACCTCCTGTGCGTCCTAAAGCAGAACTCGCTCCTGTTATCTGTGCAGCGTCAAGCTGACAAAATAGTCCGGTCGCTGTGGGCCCAGCCATCTGTGGCAGGAGCACAGGTCGTCGCCACGGTGCTCAGTAACCCTGCCCATCTGGTTGAATGGTGAGTTGCTCTTCAATTGAATGAATAATCCAGTATTTAAAGAATGTTGTTGGGCAACTACATTGCTACCGTGTCAGTAGATGTACGTAGCAATAGCTGAACTTTTTGTGCCAGGCACGCAATGCTTCAAAAAGTTGAACTGGTGATTGTTGAGTTATAAAACATTTAAAACAATGTTGTGAAAACAATGTATTTCCGTGTACGCTCGATGGAGTCAGGTTAGGAAAATATGCATATCTCTGTCCTTCACCTTCCCCCTCTCTACCTTTTGACTCTAAAGAATAGATCTGGTCAAGTCTGGCATTTAACATCTGGAAAGGAGCCTTCCTGCTACACACCAGGAGGAGGCCTCCTGTCTCCTGCCCCCTGGCGTCTTAGACTAGGCTAAGACAATGCAATGTTGATTAAACTGTATTGATGTTAGAATTTCACATTCACATGATAGAACCTTTTGATCTGTGACCAAAAACGACCTCCGAAGGGGCAGAGTTTAGAGCCCTGTCCTTCCTCATTGGACAGCAAAGATGCGCTCGGCATGTTGCCATGCAAACAACGGACCAATGAGAATGGATTTGAATGCACCAGGTGAAAAGGAATCGCCCCCAGGTGCAAGGGATAAATGGGTGTGATTTAGGAATATTCAAGACTCTGGTCTCATGCGACTCCATCAGAGGGAAGCATGGATCAGTCCGCTGTCAGCTGCAGTGTTACCGTGTTGTTTGTGTCCTATTGTCTTTGTCTTATCATCTTAACTTATAAACCTTTTCTTAATTATCAATTGGAACCGAGCCTCCTTCCTCAGAGATCCAACAAACTCAAAGTTGAGAAATTCTGACATGATGCAATCCAATGGTTTATTACATGCTGTACGCCTACTGACACCTTGCAAGAGCACCATGAGCTGCCGGTCGACTCTACCCCCAAAACGTTGATTGGCAGCTCGTGGTGCTCCTGCAAGGTGTCAGTTGGCGTCTCCACAGAGGCTGGCTTTGCTTGAGTTATTTCTTGAGTTAATTTTGTTTCTTGTAACACGAAAATACAAATTTTTGGCAGTATAGGCTTGTCACCTTCTCCACTCCTCTACATTTTTTACCGCTAGTTACTACACAGGAGCTTGCTACTGTTATGCTATATTCACGAGACCATGGAGTGTTTATGATTGTTACTCAGCAGCAGGCAAAAATAGGGGCAAGGTTGTGGGACTATAGTTAAAATGAATTGAACTCTTAAGACGGTGAACAAGAAGCGAATTGCCTGTATGTGTGAAAGCCGTTTTATTTTACGCATCTGTTTTTTACATTTTTTTTGTATTTTTAGCATAATTCTATAATTTTTTCATCCTCTCAGGGGGTGCGGGGGGCGGCCCCCCCCCCCAAAACAATGGTAAGGGAAACGGTGATAATGTTTTTTAATGTAGGCTACACACCATGATGAAAGGCTTCATGACCCACAGCTAACGTAGCCATAAGGTACAGTTGAGCTTAAGGATTGACTGTGCCACATTTTAACATCAAAACATGATGTAAAAATATATGAAATGCCAACAGTATTTTATTAACCCTTGTGCCCTCCTAAAATGTACAAACATTGGACACCTTTGTGGCAAAAAAGGTAGGATTATAACCCTTTAAATGCTAGTTGAATTCTTTAAAGTAATTATTATTCATTAAAAACCCAACAGAACATTAATCATTTTCCATGAAATAAATCATAGGGGAATGGGGCTCTGCTGGTGATTAGAGTCTTGGATATGTCAAAGATTATCAACGAAACTGATTTGATTGCAGTAGTATTTTTTATGTAGTGCCAGATACTCCCTCTGGACACATTTGTGGACAAAAATGCCTCATTGACTTCCATTAAAACCACATGTTTTTATCTCACTGCCTTTACAGTATAAAACCATGCATTCTGTAATGTCAGCATTTCATTTTTAATAAGTAGTGATATTTGACATTTTTACTGTATTCCACCAGATTCAACCATTTTCCCTTTGTAGGCCGATACGATGAAATTATTGCCAATTATTTTATGGAGCCGTATGTTTAAGAGTAAAAAACACTGGATTTAAACTGGATTTTGACCAAAAAGAAAGTTTGTGACAAAATGTCATACCATAAACAGTAACACAGCAAAATTTATCACAAAATAAAAGTACAAAAATGCCCGAAGAGGGCATGAGGGTTAAAAAGTGTAGCATTGTACACGCCATAAAAAAGTAAGAATAAGAACAACTTTCTTCAGACTTCTTACATAGTGGAACGTTAAAGCCTAAAGTAAATAATAAAAATAACTTGATGAAAAGCCATTGACTGAAACTGTACTGCTACTATACTTAAGATATTTTTTTTTCTCCCAAAATGCTGTCCACTTTTTCTTTTTCCAAGGAAGGATGAATTAAAGAGCATTGTGGAGAGATGTATGCTGATCAGAGAGGTTTTGAGAGACAGGCTGAGGCTTCTGGGAACTCCGGGTTGCTGGGACCACCTAACTCAACAAGGTGGACTCTACTGTTTCACAGGCTTGAATGGTGAGTAGCGAGACTGTCCTCCCCTGAACAACGCCCACATAGGTAATTTGTTCAAGCAAGAATTGCAACTTGTGACAGCGCTCTCTGTTGGCTGTAGTATTTACGAAACTAGTAAAGCAGGAAGTAAGGTAACTAAGTATAACCCCTGTTTTACGCCGAGCCCATCTGCACTGTGTTCCAGAGGTGCCGTGGCCACTGTGAGCATTCTCCGTCGTTTACATCAATGCTTGATAGTCCAACAGCTGCACCACGGCGTGCGTCAACCAGCTCTCCACTCCGCTGCACTAAAGATACGCGCCAGGTCGATTTTCACGCGAGGGGGGTGGGCCATTCAGACAGCGGGCAGGAAGTTAAACAGCGAGAGTATCCAGTCGATTATGTAACCCCCCCCAATATCGTATGTCTCCTAGACAGCAACACGAACAACGAGAGAGTCTCTCCAGCATCTCTCTTAGACGTGGAAAATCATAACAAACCCTGACAAATCCCTTTATCAGGACAACAACATAAAAGAGAAGGCATGGAGATTAATCACAGGAGCGCTTGCAGTTGTGAAGGTACTAGTGGGGTACTAGGGGAGATTGAGAAGTTGTCGATGTTCAAATTCTTTGTGAAGTCCTGGATCTTCACAATCCTACTAACTGCCCCTTTAATAAACATGTTGTAGAGTATTTTACCAACTCCTTCATAAGGCCAATGAGGTGGAACCAGGGAAGAACTTGCTTGGACACGCGTGTTCTGCGTGCCAATAATCAATGTCCACAATCTGTCTGCATTTTAGTGCTGTGACCCATTTAAATTCTTTTGAACACTAATTTAACAATGACACGCAAACCTGACAGGGTGAAAAGCTGTCTGCTTAGTGTTGGTGCCCAAACATTACCAAGTAGTTTTTGTGCCTAAACATAACCAAATATTAACAGTAACAATGACCCTGACATTCTCTGGTTTAAAAATGAGGCTGTATTTCCTGCCACCGCTTTGAAATGCTCCAGTGGGTCACGTTAAAGGTGCTTTAAGCAATGTTACGCGTGTTTTTGGCTAGAACATTTGTTGTCACATACATCTTGTCACTATCCGTGAGCTGCCTGTTTCCAGAATACACTGTAAAAAAACGCGGTCTCTGTAGAAAGCCCAGGGTCTACAAAACAGTAACAAAAACAAACTGTGCCAACCTGCACCACGAAGCATACACAAACAGAGTTCAAGTGTTCCAGCCAATGACCGACAAGGATTTGGGGGTGGGGGGTTAGTGCGCAGAAGCACATAAAGGAGGGGACGGGATGAGGAGGAGGGATGGGCAAGCTAGTCTCGTTTTGTTAGAAACTACTTCTAACGTCAACAAGAACAAACGTCACCCAACATCGCTTAGAGCAGCTTTAAGAGGGTAGGAATAAACAACAAATAATGTCGTATTGTTTGGTGGACTTCTTGTAAGTAGCAGGCCGCACCGTTTCTTCCATGTTGGACTTTTGTCCCTAAAATATAATATATTATAATATAATATACAGTTTATATATAGTTATGTTATATGTTTGGCTTGCTTATGTCTGTACATGTACAGGCCTCAACCTTAATCACTGTTCATTATAATGGTTTTGGTGTCATCAAAGGAATTATTTATTATTAAACTATTGCAGTCTTATTATTTGGAAACAATGGAAATGATTGTTAATGATATTGATGTACATGAATTTTCTTTCATTACTTTCTTTTTAAAACAACAAAGGCCATGATGTTTTGAATACTGATGTCCTTTCAAAGTATTTCTTGTGTTTTTTAGGTGAGCAGGTAGAATTTCTGTCCAAGAGGAGACACGTGTACCTGCTTCCCACTGGCTGTCTAAACGTGAGTGCAATCAACGGTCCAAACTTGGACTACATAGCCGAGTCCATCCATCTGGCGGTGACCACTTCAGTCTGACCATGAGGCTTTTGATCAAGCTCTGAAATCTGTCTCACAGGGGCCTGACTGAAACCCTCATTTGGATGAACCCTTTCATGTGTCACATTCAAACGCTCCATTTAGAGATCACTGTAATTACTATTGTAAGTCTGGCTATTGCAAAATAAATACTGGTAGACATTCAGAAAAATATGATTGCTCATTGAATTTCCGCTGGCGTTTCATGACAGAGGTGCAATCTTTAATACGGTGACTATTAGTAAAAGAGACTGGGCTGGGATGGCCCTTCTGGTGACAAAAGTTTAGCATGTGATCACGTGTCCCGTACAGAGACCGCAAAGGGACATGGGGATTTTGTTTTGTCTCGTGAGCACGATATACCATCCAGAATCCAGCAGCTGGTTAGCTTAGCTTGGTATTTGTAAGTGTCTAGATGGGTTTTTAAAGGAGAAGAAAAAACATTTGTGCTCGCTCTGGACGGAACTACTAGAACTTTTAGGTCCTTGTAAATTATAGAGTGTGGTCTAGACCTGCTCTATCTGTAAAGTGTCTTGAGATAACTCTTGTTATAAATTGATACTCTAAATAAAATTGAATACAAAAAAAGAAAAAAGTAATACATGTTTTTCCCATAAACAAACTATTCCTTTACTTCTAAACCCTTACTCATTTTCCCTCTCTCTTTTCTTAATATATGACGTGACTTACAGCACCTTTCTTTAAAGTGCTCATATTGTGTTCATTTTCAGGTTCATAAATAAATAAATAAATAAATAATTGTATTTAGGTTAGTTTTTGTTGTACTGCACATTTCTGCAGCTCTCTCTGTTTTATCTACAAAGTGAGGTTTCACATTTCTGTTCCATCTTTGTTGGGAGTTGCACATTCACACATTTCGCTAGGTCAGGACTACTAGCCATTCAGAAGTAGACAATGAGGGTGTTCCTCGCTAGCAGCTAGGCGAACATTTTAACATGTGTAATAAAGTGACACACTTCAAAGGGCCGCAGGTCGAAATTAAAAGTGACACACAGCAAAGGGAAATTAGGGCTGGGTAAAGAATTCAATACTTTTTGGCACCTACCAAATTGCCTCTAAAAGTATCGAAATATCAAAAAAATGCATCGTCATTCAATACCCAATTCCATACCTAAGGAGTAAATCTCATCAGCGTCAGTGAGCCAATCAGCATGCAGCATGCTTCTACATAGATCTAAGAATGTTTGTGATTGGCCGTTTATCTTATCTTTATCGTATCATTCAGCGGTGGAAGAAGTATTCAGATCTTTTACTGAAGTAAAAGTCCTAATACCACAGTGTAAAAATGTCTGTTACAAGTAAAAGTCCTTCCTTGAAATGTTACTTAATGGTGCAAAGGTGATAAATTAGCCTAAAGCTAATGCTTACCGGTTCAGCGTCCGTTTGGGCTCTAAACTATCTCAATCTTTCAAATACTTCTCCAATATTCAACCGGGGTTTGTTACGTCTCTGGTCACGCAACTGTTAGAAACATTTCGTTTTAGGTCGGGTAGCATCTATCTCCGTTCATCCCGTTATTGATAAAGTTCCCTTGGACTTTGGAATTAAAACAACCCCATATCATAACATACCCTTCACCATACATAGAGATATGCATGGTTTCATTTCAGTTAGCTTAATAGTTGTTAGAGTTGGATTGAGAGATGATCTTATGGAAAGTTCCCCATGCCAATCTCTAGGTATGGTGAAGGGTATGTTAGGATATGGGGGGGCTATTTTAATTCCAAAGACCAAGGGAACTTTATTAGGATGCATAGTATCCTGATCCATGAAATAACTGGCCTTTAAAAATCAAAATGTGCCTGCCTCTATGGGAATTTAACATAGGGGGGTGTATACTTATGCCCCCTGTATTTTAAGGAAGAACATTTATTTATTTACAATACATCATTCATTCACAAAGATAATTGGTGTCCTTAAAGGTTGGATTTTCCTAAACTTTTTGAAGGCATTAAGATCAAAGCCACACCCACCCACACACACACACACACACACCGTTAGCGACATGATGTCCAGACATCACTCACCAGCACCGTCTAATAAAAGGTAAATCAAGAGCTCATCAGTGCCAGTGGGAAACCATCAGACAGATACAGTATGCCTCAGAACACACCACCGGGGGGGGGGGGGGGGGGGGGGGGGGCAGTAGGGAGTAGAGTTGGGAACCGGAGGGTTACTGGTTCAAGTCCTCATACAGACCCAAGTATGGTGGTGGACATATCTCCATTTAGTGCATATATGGCTAATTCAGGTCAGAGTGAAAATTGTGATTTCCCCTTGTGGGATTAATAAAGTATACATTAAGAAGATATTTTGCCTACTGCATTTACAGCAAAAGGATCTCCAGCTTCATGAATTCCTCAGTTGCTGTGAACATCAGTCAGAAGATGAAATCTCAAATATATTATATTAAAATATATACACACCAGGTCTCAGCCATCATTATAATTAAACTAGGTTTGCTGAATAAAACAGGAACATTGTCCCAATCGTCCATGCTTCTTATGTAAACCCGTTTCCATACATCAGCGTGATGCATGTCCGTTCCTAATTCTTTAACATATAAGATCAATGTGACTCATGCATATATATTGCCTCATATTCCTTCTTATGAATTGACTGCACATTTAACACCATCATATCCGACTGATTTTTTTACTTAAATTATTTATTTAAAAAACAATAATATTCTTGCTGCAGGTTTAGGAGGTTGGGTGCTTCAATCAGAGTAACCATTGGGAAAAGAGTTATTTGGTTAGTTTTTACTGCCAAATAATGTTTTTCGTGACATTTTCTTTTAACTAAGTAATATTTTCAAATGATGTGAATGTATCAATCCTCTTCTCTATCGTGCATGTCTTTTGTGGCAGCATCGGTTCTTCAAATGGCTTTTATCTAACTAAGGTAATACTGGGATAGGCGGTTATTGTCACTGGATGCTGTTAAGTTCTTTGGAACAGGTTGCACCGAGGTATTAATGGAGGCACTCACGTCATTTCAGCGACCCCCAGGTGACCGAGGATAAACAACAAGCATCATAGTCTGAGCCATTAGTTTGGAGGCCTTTGATTTGCATGTAAGCGGCCTTAAATGTGGACGGTGTTGCAGATACTGTACTCGTTCACAGGTTTCAACATTGGGATAAGTGGGATACATTTGTGTTTGTGTTTTATTTTACCAGGAATATTCCAGGAAGACAGCAGAACAAACAACAGACTTAAAAAGAAAACAGCAAATTACTTCAAACAAGGACTGATCAGTATTCAGTAACAGAACTTTGTGGTGGTCAACTAGCCTTTAAACCATTTTTTTTTATAAATCCTCTGTGCTAATAAAACAATCTAGTTGTATGTGACTCTGTAGGTCACTCCAAGATCAGGGTGCAAACACTTTTACCAAACAGTATGGCTTCAAGGAATGACATAATTAGTCCATGTGTCCGAAGGTTGAAATTATCGATAGTTTTAGGCGTCAGTAGAGAACATAAACAAGGAGTTTGTGTAATAAGGCCTTATAAAGAAAAATGTACAAGCATTGTTTCATTCTACAGGGTTGTATAAAGGAAGACAAAACAACCTTCTCATACAAACTACAATTTGTGTGTGTGTGTGTGTGTGTGTGTGTGTGTGTGTGTGTGTGTGTGTGTGTGTGTGTGTGTGTGTGTGTGTGTGTGTGTGTGTGTGCACATGCATCCCAAAACTCCATGTGCAGTTATCCCAGCATGTATTAAAGGGGATTGCCTATATTCAGGCTGTTCTCACAATCCGTTCCAGTTCCTTCCAGTTAATATCATTATTGCCCAGAAATTGGATTCAAATTTCTAAGGGAACACGACTGGGACACTCTTGAATTTAATTTGAGTTGTGAAGTTAAGCGCAAATTCCTTCAGGAAGACTTCTAAATAAACTTCCGCCACCATCTCTCCCTAAAACTATTCAGCTGTCAAGAGGCGTTTGCTTATCGGTAATCCAACCCGAATTGGCCACAAAATCCGTGATCCAATCACAGCACGACATCCTGCTTTAAAATGTCTTCTCTTCTTGTTATCAGCTGGCTTTTCAGGCAAACGTGCAATCCTCCTCCTCCTCCTCCTCCTCCTCCACCTGGCTTATCTAGGTCTGGCTCTACCCCTTTATAATATTTTTAACAATGGTGTCTAATCCCCAAAGACTGTGTACATTTCTTCTTATGTACTGTACATGTACAATAAATCTTTGCATATCCGCAACAACGTCTCTCCTGATTGAAATGCATTTTAGCAGAAATGAAGTGGTAAGACACCATTGCCCACAATTTGGCTATGACATTTTTTGTGACTTAACATACTTGCTAAACAGGTCTGTAGATGGTGTTATTTTTCTCCTAAAAGCACACTGTCCTCATCATACTAAGGGAAAATAACCCAATCGATGTTCTGTGTCTGTCATCCACGCCTCTCCTCAGCAGACATTAAAGCAGCGATGTTGATGTTAACCTCTGAACGAGTAACCAGACGCCAGATAGCGTTCTAAATGATTACAAAAAACAACGCGAGCGGATCGCTAGAATGTCACAGCAAGACGGCAGTAAATGAAATGCACATGGGCCCCGCTGAGTGGACGCTGAGCAGCCTTTCATTACCACAGGAGGAAATGATTTTTGGTTTTCATGCTGCTGGCCCAGTCCTCTAGTGCACTTACTGACAGAACAACTGCTATTTAAGAAAAAAAGAAAGAAAGCTATTTACTGTTAAATTATTCCCTGGAAACACAATCATTCACTTCAAGTGGAGTAACAATAACCCAGCAATTACCTCAGCCATATCATCTGGTGTAATCATACAATAAAGCATAATGAAGGCGTCTTTGGGAGAAAGGGAGTCTGTCTCACAAATGTGGTGACACACAAAAGGCCTCTGTGAAAACCAACAAATTTGTATGATATCCTGTGAAATTTAAGCAGTCATCGGCCAGTCACATGACTGTAAGCCGGGAACAGGACACAGCGAGATGCCGCGAGGTCCTTTTGGGTGGAACATGTGTACGTTCAAAAGTTGTTTTAGTCGTGCAATAGAAAACTCTGATTGGACAGATAGTCTAGCTAGCTGTCTAGATTTACCCTGCAGACATCTAGGACCAGTAACCATAGTCCTCGATTGGACAGATAGTCTAGCTAGCTGTCTGGTTTACCCTGCAGAGATCTGAGGACCAGGTACCCATAGTCCTCAGATTGGACAGATAGTCTAGCTAGCTGTCTGGATTTACCCTGCAGAGATCTGGGACCAGGTAACCATAGTCCTCAGATTGACAGATAGTCTAGCTAGCGTCTGGATTTACCCTGCAGAGATCTGAGGACCAGGACCATAGTCCTCAGATTGGACAGATAGTCTAGCTAGTTGTCTGGATTTACCCGGCAATTTTAGTGTCTTCCTAGATCTGAGGACCAGGTAACCATAGTCCTCAGAAATCCACCGGAGTTAAGAACGCCAACACAAAAAAAAAGAGGAAAGTACCGGACATCTGACCATGAAGAGTGAAGCAACGGAGCAATCCAGATATAGACTATGAATGGATAGAGTTCAAAGGATGTGGAGCATAACAGACATGTCATGGAGCACATGACAGATTTACATATGGGCTTATCCCCCATCAGGAGTTTCCAGTTCACAGGCTGTGAAGGTCAACTTATTCAACTCCAATGTGCTGTAAAGCTGTCTGCAGCTTGACGAAACACATCATGGTGACTCCGCAGACTTTCACAGTTTCAGCAGCGATCCAGAAGGAAAATCTGCAGGTGTCTCATCAGAGCTGTGGGGGCGTAGATTTGCATCAGATCTTCCTCCTCTTCGTTGGTCAAGGTTTGACTTCTTGTTTTCCTCATACTCTGTGTTTTGCCTTGGAAACAAGCTTTTTTTCTTCTTCTGAATGCCAGTAAAAACTGTCTTGGGAGACGAATCACGACACACTGTGGAAGATTTCTACTGCTGTTGCAGCTTTTCTATCCACTTTTTCTATAAGTGTCTATCCTTGAACAGGAGAGTCAGGGAGTTGGTCGCCCCTTTGCAATTGTGCGGATTCAAAAGTGAAGGTTGATTTTAAAAGTGTTTGAATCAGCATCAACATTCTCAGCCAGTCTCCACGAAACCATTAAGCCAACCCCACGTAGTTTTGAAGTAGTGCTGTCAGTTAACGCAAACCCATTTTAAACAGCGTCAATTTGTTTTTAACGCGAGATTAACGTTCTTTTTGGCCTCGCAAACTTTGTCGTTTTTTCCACATGCTGTTGCAACGAACTCGTAAAGGTAGAAAACTACAACACCACACCGGATCTAGCTAGACCGGAAACACAAAACAGGCACGTCACACACACTTGTTTGGGCTCACGAGCCGGCCAAAGAGTAGTAACGTCACGTTTTGAGTGGATGGCGAGCGCAAGACGCCGAAATGGACGCCAGTAAGATTCTGAGTGGAATTTTTTTTTAAAGTTGCTGATTTGAAAGTTGAGTGTGAATTGTAACTCATTCTATGTATAGTTCAGTAATGCTTATTCTATTTTTGTTCACTTGTGTTGTACTTGAGACCTTTCTGCATTTATTCCACACTGCTCCTTCAAAGATGCTACAATCGAACTTTACTGTAAGGACACAATTGAGATCTTTGTATTTTTTGTAGTATGTGTGCGTGGATGTCATGTGTGTGTGCGCCTTTGTGTATGTATGTCGTCTATAAGCACATATTCTGTTATTGTGTGTTTTGACTTCTCCCAATAACCTTTAACAGATCCTGCTGACAGGGGTCCGAGCTGGGATTGGCTGCATGCCGGAGGACGAGTTGGGAGAGTTAACTTCTATTGATTCCAACGAAACACTCGTAACTTTGAATGAACACGGAGAAGCCAAGGACACACCGAGTACGACTGCCACTGTGAGCATCACGTCAGAGTTTCCTATAGCGGGCCGGGACGTGTGGCTCCACACCCGGCTATCGATTCAGACTCTATCCACGGACGTCGGCTTATGGCCACGGTTGATGGGTCTCTGCCTTGACTTGTTTAGGGAGGAACTGCGAGTCCGTTTGCACAAATGAAACACCATGTCTACAGAGCTCCAGAGCTGACTGTCCTCCTTTACAAAAGGCCACTCAGCATTCAGACATCACGTCACCTTCTCCTTATCAGCGAGCCCCTCGGCCCCATTTACAAATATTTGAGCGGCGAAGGATGACAGTTCAAACATGAGAGCCACTGCGGCAGTGACCTCACAGCAACAAAAAGCCAGTCAAATTCCTCATGTTTGTTCGCGCCATAGACCAGGGGTCTTCAATGTTTTTTAAATCAAGGACCCCTTACCAGAGAGAGACAGAACAGGGACCCCCTGCTACATATATTGTATAAAAATAAGTTACATATTAAACTGGACCTACAATAACGTGTGGGCAACCTAAAGCCTTTTTTTTATACCTTTTTAGAGCATAGAATTCTAAGCTTTTAATATATTTGTTGGCATGATGTTATAAGTTTGGTCCACTAAAAGTGAATTGTTTGCCATTAAAAGGATTATTATTATAAATGATGTTTTAAAGTTAAAAATAAGTTGCACATTAAACTACATGTGTTGTATACAAAGAGGTTGCATATTAAACTGGGACTACAATACTGTGTGGGCAGCCTTTTTCTAACACCTTTTTAGTGCATAGAATACTAAGCTAATAAAATATGATTTAAAAATTGATGTTTTAATGTTAAAGGTACATGTGTTAGCCAGTTAGCCTGTCATCAATGTGTTATTTATTTATTTTTATTTACAAATAGGCCAATTTATATTTGCTAGTAATATGTTGGATTTATGTGAAAGGGTAACTACAATTTTGTTTCTTTCAACCTGGACCCTATTTTCCTATGGTTTTGTGTTTAAGGGATTGATGGGGACAACAATACTAAAAATTGGTTCAGTATTAAGCGTGAGGTCACGCTGTAATCGGCAGACATCGTAACCCCACGGGCTATCAGCGTCAGTTGGGTCCACTAAAAGTTTTGCGATTGCCATTAAAAGGATTATTATTATAAGTGTGACACTATGGAAAGGATCCATACAAAGATAGGCCTTTTTAAAAACCATTGTTTAACAAGAAACAGTTCTGGGTTTGCTGGCGCTAAACCCACCAGACTCCATTTATAAAAGTAATAATTTTAGAGTGTGTAGAGCCAACATATTTTCATATTTAAAATCGGTGAACTCTGTGTTTAGTTCAACCAAACCTAGAGTTGCGATTGTTGTAAAAGTGAAAAGATGACCCAAAATGGCTTTTGATAGTTTTATTTTGCTATGTCCACTTTGAATGAAGTGTATTTTACAATGCTAAAATGACTGTTTATTTACATGGAGTCTGGTGGGTTTAGCAAACACAGTTTTGGGAATGTGTCTATCTCCTCAGAAATCCTTCCCATGATGTTGTCAAACACTAAGAATATCAATCTGAGCCTGTCAATGGCAAAAAGAGCCCTTTTGTGAAGGTAAATACAAGCTGCAAAATTGCCCCTTTTACTCACATTGTACCTTGTTTTGCCGCTGCCGACTGCAGCGACCCCCCTTAATACTGGACCAGTGTCAAAGATTGTTGTTCCCATCAGTCCCTTAGACACAAAACTTTTAAAGGGTTGTTACCCTTTAAAACATTTTTGAAAAGACTTTCAGGGGGTGATACTAGGATCAGACCTTTAGGGGGGGCTGAGCCACTAATGAGAACAGCTCTAGGTCTAGTGTCCCCGTTTTAAGTTTTACAAAAATAAAAACATGACGTGTTTTGGAGATATATAAGCTTCTGAGCTGAAAATGTCCCCGGATTTTGTTTGAGAAACCTTACATTAGACTTGATTGAGACAGCAAAGTCCTTGTCTCCATAATGCATCATAACTGACATTACTCCAGATAATGGACATGTGATGCTTTCTCTGTATTTGTCAATATGAAAAACAAATGTGTGCTCCTTCGCGTCAAAAGGAGCCAGTTGAGGTGGTCTGGGCATCTGGTAAGGATGCCTCCTGGGTGCCTCCCTAGGGAGGTGGTCCAGGCACGTCCAGCTGGGAGGAGGCCTCGGGGAAGACCCAGGACTAGGTGGAGGGATGATATCTCCTACCTGGCCTGGGAACGCCTCGGGATCCCCCAGTTGGTGCTGGTTGATTGGAGTCCCCTGCTGGAGCTGCTGCCCCTCCGACCCAGTAAGAGGACGAAGATAGATGGATGGAGCACATATAGAGCATCAAAATAGAAAGAAAAGGTCAACAAAACAGCTTAAAGAGAGTTTTGAGTATTTTTTTTATATTGTATATTAAAGTTTTAAATCCACTCAAGTTTTCCTGTTCATTAATTCCTGCTCTTGCACAGACAGTGTAAAGTAATAATAAAAATTGGTGTCATGGTTGTTAAAGTTTTTAAAGGTTAGAGAAATGTAAAAAAAAAAAGGTAGGGGAACGTTCTCTAAAGGTTGCAACATCAGGGGAACGTTAGGGGAACGTCCTCTAAAGGTTGCAATGTTAGGGGAACATTAGGGGAACGTTCTCTAAAGGTTGCAACGTTAGGGGAACGTTCTTGAAAGGTTGCAATGTTAGGGGAATGTTCTTGAAAGGTTGCAATGTTAGGGGAACGTTAGGGGAACATTAGGCGAACGTTCCTGAAAGGTTGCAACGTTAGGGGAACGTTCTCTAAAGATTGCAACGTTAGGGGATTGTTCTCTAAAAGGCTGCAATGTTAGGCGTTCTGAGTAAGTAATGTCTGATGTAACCAAATACATTCCCAGAATTAACTTTCTTATGCATCCAAAACCTAAACAAAGCTAACCTTCAGGGAACGTTCCCAGAACGTTCTGGGAACCTAAATTTAAGCTGGGTAGCCTATTATGCATGTTTTGTTTTTTTGAATCTGTCTGATTTGTTTTGTGGTCTCTCCACATTGTTGGAAAGCACTTGGAGCTGTATGAAGCTGGAGCTGGAGCTGCACTCTGTATGGAAGGTGCTTCACATAGGTTAAATCTACTTCAATATTATTCCACACTCTCCCAGTCCTCCGAGCTGTCAGTCACATGTAAAAGCGAGCCATCCCTGGCAGCCGGACTGCACCATGTTGATCGCCTGGCAACACGCTCCTGTTGCTTAAAAAATAAAAAGAAGAAAAAAAAAGATTGTCACATTAAAAACAGCGCGAATCAACACTGACACATGAACTCGCCTACCAAACGTTCAGAGTGCGGGTGCATGGCTTTAGCGCTGCTCAGAAACCCATGTTGCTTCATTTGGGTGTGAAGCGCGCATCTGTGTGCGTGAAAGAGACAAACACACACACACACACGCGCGCGCGCGCACACGCACACACGCTCCATCCGCGCTGGATCTCTCCAGCACTGAGACTCCGGACCTGAAAACTGAGAACCACCACGCGGGTAGGTGTCTACTTTCTTGTTCTCCATTTCCAGATGTGAATGTGTTGTCTCGGCCCAATTTAGTGAACTTAAAAAAATCAAAAACTAGCAAAAACAGAGAAAAGATGGAAATGATGCAAAAACATGCGTCACTTTTTTTTGCAGTGTCTTTAAAATGCATTTCTTACAGCTTGTGTATGCATCTGCTCTCGAGTTTTAGAGGATTGGTATGTTCGATAAAGACTTGAAATCTCCAGTGTCCTTTAATTGCTTCGCAATATTTCGAGGCTGCGTTGCTTTTTGAGGGACTAAAATCAAGATACAGTGGCTATTTTTTTTAAAAATTTTTTTAAATGCATCACACCAAACCGATGTGTCTGGATCCCGGTTTCAGTATGTAGCCTGTACCCGTCCTGGCTCGCAGGAGCGTTGAAACCAATTCAACTGACAAAGACCTACTTGGCAGATCAGATGAGTTGGGAGCCAACAATCAAATCGTTAATTACATTTTCATATTCATATTCATTTAAAAAGACAAAAACAGTGTGTGAATCAAATGTCAGACATTTTCTCAGTCGGAATAGTTATGGCAACTGGCATTATTAATAGGAATTATGAATTCCCAGTTCTAAATCTGCTGCTGAGCCTCCATGTACAACACTTCTGAGGGATTTCAGATTCAAACATCATGACGTTTTGATTACATATGTCGACTCAGAAAGAGCATCCAGTGTGTAGAAACAATAGTTTAAAGATAACAGCCACAAAATATCTTTATACTCCATCCTTAGGCTCAAGAGTCTTTTACATAGAGGTAACCAGTAAAAAAAATCTGTAGATCTTATAAACTGACACAATCATTTGTCATGATTTTAATGGAATTCTATTCTTCCATGAGGCATGTAATGTAACTTAAGGGATTTTTGATTAACTACAATCTGGAGTAATTATGAGATTTTGGACATTTGGGTTGAATCTGAAGCAGAAATCTTTCCTCTTGGTCTTTCCTGCCTTGGCAGATACTACATCTGATTTTTTTTCCCCTCCATCTGAGCCTACATTTTTAACCAAACAACCTTGCACAGAAATCAGTATCCTTTGTCCATTTTTAGGAGCCTCTTCCCAATCCGAAGGCTAAAATTCAAAATGCAACAAGTCCATTTTGCAAAATGGCTCAAAGCTGAGTTGGTGAAGTGTCCTGACTATACAAACAGTATAATTATCCTGCTCCTTCCCTCATGCAGGCATCTCTATACAATCCGTCCTTTTACATTTCCTGGACTGAGCTAAATATCCTCGTAACCTCAGGGAAAAAAAACACCCCCGGTGCTGGGCAGATGGAGGAGCAGGTCCAGTCACGCAGCGTTAACATTCAGGGTTTGAAATTCTGAAAATGTGATGAAACAACTCAAAAGGCACCTGTCTCACAGAAAAGACTCACTCCAGCATTCAGCCTTTAGAAACACCACTCATTTAAGACTTCAAACACAATGATGGAAAGAGCTCTGGAATTAGTTCTAAAACATGTTAGCCAGGGGAAAGGAAGTTACCTAAAGTGCTACAGTGATTTTAAGCTATAAAAAGGGCTGACGAATGTGTTATCATAAAGACGAGAGTTATCATTGAGGAACCTGTAATCTTATCTGCAGCCACACAGGATAATAAAAAGGGAAATTTGCCATTAAAGTTAAATTGCCTAATTGACCATGTATTTGTATTGTATTGAACATGTCTGGGGAGAGTTGATGGTCATGTACATACAGAGCTGCAAAGATGAACCCATCAATCAATTAGTTAGGGACCGTTTGGTATTTATGGAATGGACCACCGGTGGAAAATAGGGGAGGGTTATGTCTTTTTATTCTTTATTTAGGGGAGGGTCATCCAACTTTAGTCAAGGGGGGAGGGTCACCCAACTTATGTATTCATGAAAACAGCAACATTTCAAAGTGGCCTGTTTTGTGCATATTTTTCCACGTAGCTCCATGTAGACGGGTCCCTCCCTGTCCAGTCAGCCAGACAATTCGAGCTGTAGCTTTGTAGAGACCGTGGGATTTCCCAAACTGAATAAATCCCGCCCGCACATATGAACACAAAACCGCTCTGCTAGTTTCATCAGGTTGTAACTAAGACATCTGCTAAAAAATATTTTATTCATTAGCATGACTGCCGTACCGTTTAGTTCAAAAACATCAGAAACATCAAAGTATGAAAACGTAGCGGACCAGACGCAAGCTTTTATTTTGAAAAGTCAAAGCTAGAGGACAGCAAGCAGCCAGGAGGGCGTGAGACGGGAGGTCTCCAGGCTGCAGCCATAGCCGACTCTAATACCATTCGGTGATTATTTGCGACATTATGCAAACGACAGCCTTTCCGAGTTATTTAAGAAGGAAGGACTGGTAGCATGTTAGCACCCAAATTGACGCTCTTCGGCTTAGGCAAACACTAGGCCCGTTATAGGTGAGCCAGGTCGGCGCAGAATCGATCACCGGCGATCGGCGCCCGTTGCATGCCGGTTAGA
>NC_045737.1:11410020-11439776 GCF_008692095.1 Etheostoma spectabile
TGATCCCGACTTGCTCTGACGTCATGCACACGTGGGCAACGATAATCTCACGAGAGCACGGCGGCCGCAGGTCTGAGACGCAGGCAGCGTAGTTGCTTTTCACCGACTGCAAGACCCAGGCGGACCTAGAGCATGCTGGGAAACGCCGGCCTCTCAGCTGATTGGTTCACAATCGACTTGTATAAACTTTTTATTGATTTTGAATCAGAGGGATTTTAATTGCCATTTGTCTGATTTAAAGACTTATTCTGTACAGAACACATGTTGTGTGGCTGATAGTTACATTTAGAAGTCAGAGAGTAAATCTGTTCAGATCACTGACACAGTCTGTTAATTAAAATCAGCAACAGATTGCATGTAGAACATCTTGAGAGCTACTCTGTCATGATTAAAACAACTAGAGACTGTGTACCAGCTGATACGTGGGTCTGTTTATATTTTATTAAAATCGGCTGGAAACTGTCCGACTTTACCGCAGCCTTTTGTCCCCCCCCGCTGCTGCCGCCTGATCTAGTCCACTTTACAGACAAGGCGCAGTTCATCTTGAACGAGCCTACTGATTGACTTCTTTAAAAAAAAAAAAAAAAAAAAAGAGTAAAAAACACATCGTAATTGACCAAACGACTAATCGAGAAAATTGATCGACCGATTCATCTGCAATGAAAATAATCTGTAGTTGCTGCCCGGAACACATGCACCGCAGTTCATCGTATTCATGATTTCTCCTCCAGGTTGACATCAGCTTTTGGGGATGGAGGACGCGGACAGCGGCTGGGCACTAGAGCTCACCCCCCCGTGCCTGATGCCCGAGGTGACTGGGAACGACAGCGGTCAGGTGTTTGAGGTGGCGCTGCAGAACGGCTCCTCCAAGCGCAGCTCCCAGTTTGTGGGTGTGGAGCTGCTGCAGTCCTTCAAGCTGCTCATCATCCCCTGCTACACCCTGGTGGCTCTGGTGGGCGTCTTCGGCAACTACCTGCTCCTCTACGTCATCTGCCGCACCCGCAAGATGCACAACGTCACCAACTTCTTCATCGGAAACCTGGCCTTCTCCGACATGCTGATGTGCGCCACGTGTGTCCCCTTCACCCTGGCCTACGCCTTCAACCCACACGGCTGGGTGTTCGGCCGCTTCATGTGCTACCTGGTGTACCTCATCCAGCCGGTGACGGTGTACGTGTCCGTCTTCACTCTCACGGCCATCGGTGTGGACAGGTAAGGAGGAGGAGAGGACGGTGGAAGGTATTAAATAAAACCCTGGAAAATCTTTCCATGCATTCTGCATTTCCACTGACATTTATAATGCATCATTAGTGGCGCAAAAAGGTTTTCAGCTTGAGGCATTTTTTTTTTTTTTCTTTCAAACATACTTACACACCCTCTTATAAATACACATAAATGAAAAATAATAAGGTCCATACTTCCTCACAATGAATGTCACTATGTCTTTCCGCACAGAATTGCAGTGGCAGATGCAAATGTGTAAAAACCTGGATGATTTCAGCGGATTCTGAAAATAACTACGCTTACATTCATAATAAAAGCTAAAAATAATAAATAAAGTAGCTACCGGCCAACTAAATTAACATTTACAGGGCGAGAACAGAGAAATTTTCCAACTAAGTGCCAAAGCATATTGGAAATTACTGGAAATTGGAAATTATTGGAAAGAATATAATTTCTCAGATTTAACTGTCCAGCCATAGTTGCAGTGGAGCCTCAGTTTAAAAAGCAAGTAAAAATGGAAGTCAAACACAGGAACGGCGTATTCAGATCCAGGGACGGACCAAAAATCGTCCGGGGCCCCGTGGCCCAGACCGGCCCCATCTTTTAAACATCTTGACCCTCATGTTGTCCTCGGGTCAAATTGTCCCAATTTCCTATATCAGTGTTCTTTTTAATTCCCCAAAATAACATAATTGATTCTAAATAACGCTCTTTGGCAAGTACAAATCTCTACTTTCATTAATTTTGGAAGGTCGTATTCAATGTTATAGCGTTTGAAAAATAAATTGAAGTGTTTTTGAAATAGTGTTGAGTAAAAGTTGACATATTCCAGTCTGTGATTATCCATCAACATCCATTCCTTTAATTTTAGTCTCAATAATTCCTAATTTCTGCTTTTCTAACTCAAACATTAGGTATAATTTCCTATAAATGAGGTTTATTGACCACAAATTCCAAAAATAACTGTAAAACTAAAAGTTTATAAGTTAGTAGTGTTGAAAATGTAAAAAAAAAAAAAAGTGATAAACATTGGAAAAAGCGGCAAGTGTTGAAAAATGGGACAAAAAACATAAGAAAAAATTTAAACATTGATAGTAAGCGATTGAAAAAAAAGGGATTTTCAATTTTGACGGGAAGACAACGCAAGGGTTAAGGGGGCCAAGTCCCTTGTTCGTCAAATTTTAAATATATATATCTACTTTTATTTCTGGGGGACAGAGTTTCCAGAACCACATCTTTTCTTCAGTCTTCCTCGACTGGTCTCATGCACGTTCTGAACTGCATTGAAAACAGTTTCAAAGATAATATATCATGAAGTACTGCACTAGAATTCTTAACCTTGGTTAATGGGGGTATTATCCTTTCCATCCTTGAAAGGGAAGATATATCTCATAAATGGCCGTCCACTCTACACTGCAGATCCTCTACGGCTCTAAACCGATATTGGGCACTAACCCTGTTCTTTGAGTTTCTCCAAATATAAACCTGTCTGGCTGAGGGACAAAAAAGGGATGGATTACAATATATCAGACAGTAATATTCTTCCCCATTTCTCAGGAAGCTGGGCCACATGGCCGACCCCTGCTTTTTCTGCCAGAGCGGCAGAGCTGAATTCGATTTTTTGCGAAATGTTGTTAACAGGATTTTTTTGAAGCTGTAGTATCTGTGGTGCTTTCTTGGTGTATCTGTGCTGTCATATGCAGTTTGCAAATGATGACTTGTAAATGCTGACTTACTTCTTTACTTGAAGATATTGTAAAAAGTTTGATGCTTTTATTTTAAAGCAGGTCCAGGCGGAATGTAAGTACTGTATAGGTATCAAAACGCTCAATCCACAGACAGATGCACACAGCCAGTATTGACAAACTGTGCCTTTAAACGAGCCGTTAAGGAATTCCATACAGTTGTGATGTCACAACAAGACAGTATATACTTAGGTAGAAAGTGCAGGTACTGTCATTATCCGGCTGCAATGACGGCGCAGAGACACAGAGAGCACAAATGTGGAAGACCCAGAAATGCTAACCAATCAGAGCAGGCTGGCCTTTTTCGGGAGTGGGTCTTAAAGAGACAGGCGCTAAAACAGAGGATTTCAGACAGAGGGTGAAGACAGGTATATTCAGCAACACAGTATAAGAAAAATTGTGTTTTTGGAACATTATAGCATGTAAACATGTTCTAGTAGAAACCCAAAACACAAGTATAAACCTAAAAATGAGCATGATATGGGACCTTTAACTCATGTTTGGCATGTTTCTATAATTTTTCACAACAGTTTAGTTAGGTAGATCTAATCAAATCTAACTCTGGTAAAACAAACTAAAACTTTTCCTCTTCTCTGCTTCTTTACAGATACTATGCCACAGTTCATCCTCTGAAAAAGCGGATCTCAGTCTTGGCTTGCACCTACCTTCTGTCTGGGATCTGGCTGCTGTCCTGCGGCCTCGTGGCTCCCGCTGTGGCTCACACCTACCACGTGGAGTTTAAGAACGAGGGCTTCACCATCTGCGAGGAGTTCTGGATGGGCCAGGAGAGGGAGCGGCTGGTCTACGCGTACAGCACGCTCTTCATCACCTACGTCCTGCCTCTGTCGGCGCTCTGCATCTCGTACCTGTGCATCTCTGTTAAACTGCGGAACTGTGTCGTACCGGGCCACCGCACCCAGAGCCAGGCGGAGGCTCAGCGCGTGCGCAAACGCAAGACCTTCCGGCTGGTGAGCCTGGTGGTGGCGGCCTTCGGCGTCTGCTGGATGCCAATCAGCGTGTTCAACGTGCTGCGGGACATTGACATCGACCTGATCGATAAGCCGTACTTTCTGCTCATCCAGCTGCTCTGTCACCTGTGTGCGATGAGCTCCTCCTGCTGTAACCCTTTCATCTACGCCTGGCTGCATGACCGCTTCCGCTCTGAGCTCCGCAAGATGTTCACATGCCGCCGACGCATCGGCCTCTCAGCCAATAACTGCGCCACAGCCAGTGTGGTTTTGTGAAGCTCCTGTGTTTTAAAGGCTACTGTTAGTTAGTCCCCGCTTCTTTTGACAGTAGAGTATCATCGTTTCATTCATGGTAAACAGCAGTGCAAAATTAGGGCATTTTTCACACTTTGTCAGTTTCAGCCCTCAGAACTCAGACCTATTAGACGGAAATTTCTTTGTGCACATGTAAACACGCCAAAGGGAGTCAGACTCCTCTGGAACGATTCATACTCTTTTCTGGAGGTGGTCTGAGTATGGTTCGCTTCAAGTTCTCTTCACCTGTGCATTTAGTTTGTTGAAAGAGGACTATACGTGAAAAGAAAAAACCTTGCTTTACATTCCTACTGTTTACTACTGTATATGGTGATCCAGCTTTCACACAGTGGCTTTGGGTCCTTGAAAAACGCTATACAAATTCAATTTATTATTATTATTATTACTACAGTATGCATACCATGATTCAGAAGCCCAGTGTCTAAACTGTTGCCCTGTGGTTTATTAATACGCTTAAAAGACTACCAATTTAGCAATTTCGTACTTCTATTCCATTGTCAGACTCTCGATGGACAGTTTGAAAAAGCATTATCATGAACAATGTCGAACCAGAGATATCATCTTTTACCAACTGCAAGAGGTTTGGTTAGCTCACTTCTTTCTAACTCCACATCCTTAGATTTTTTTTCCATTTTTAAACTCTTCAGCCCCAACCAGTGCTGACTCAAGTTGCATCCCTTGAGGCAATTTATCAAAATTTTGCACTTGGAGCCACAAAAGGCTTTATACAACTTTTTTTCCATTCGCATTCAAAGAAAGTATTAGCGCTTGTGATGCAGTCGGCTCGTTAAGTGAGAACCACAGTCATTTAAAAAAAAAAAAAAAAAAAAATCTAAAAGTCATTTAAAACTTAAATCTTGAACAGGGTTAATCAAGATTGCGATTTTATAAGATTTAATTGCACAGGCCTAGCACCAAGCAAATTTATTGCTAAGGCATTAAACTTAAAATGGGTCACAATTTTATATATACGGTGTATAAATATATATATATATAAAAATCAAGCTTTAAATACACAATACTTATTAGAACAATCAATTCATTGAAATTCGTTGACAGTAAGAAAAATATAGCATTTCGCCAGACTTATCCTTTTCATTAATATGCAGTATTGACTGAAATTTATTTAAAATGGTAAGGTTTCAAAATGTGTTAAAAAAAGAAAAACCTTTTGAATATTTACAAAGTTACATAAACAGCCTCATTTACATGAGAAAAGCATTTATGGTCTGAAAGGTGTAGGTGATATTGTGTAGTATAAAACATGTTGGTCTGGGACAAATGTTATATATGTTATGTGAGAGCCACTAATGTTGTTCACTTAGCATTAAACAAGACAACTACTGCAGTTGTCAGTGCATCATGTAGCGGTTTAAATGCTAATAAAATGGCAATTACGTAGACTAATTGATATTTCAGTTACCTATGTTTAATTTAATCTTTATTTGTCAGGGACAGTGCATATTCATAAACATTTCTGTAAATATGCCAGAATTAGCCGAAAGACTAGTTTCCATCTGCAGTAGGATCCCTTTAAAACAATGACAGCCATCCTGGTCTTGTTGTCTATGTAGGTTATATGTCTTTCCAAATGTAAATAACATAATTGTAAGTAATTGCAAATACGTGGTGAAATAAGTAGTGTCTTTATTTAAAATAAAACCATATTTTGCTCAGCATCGCTTCCTAGAAGTTTTACATCCTCTGTAGTGTTATTGTCACTTCAACAGACACTTGACACATCAGGCTGCAAGCCCACACCCGTCCACCCAGCAAATCAGACACACAAGTCGAGAAAAAGGTTTTGAAGGCACAGGTATGTACATTCTGAAGATTAATATTGCTATCATTGCTGCCAAGACATTAAATAATATTGTCATATAAAAGGCATAGATGTTCATTCATAAGTGTAGTTCAAATATAAAGACAAGGCTGGTTGGTTATTACAGATACGGAGTCTTCTGCCGTTCCTCGCAGGATTATCTCTTGGCTTTCATTTTACAAGTACAACACAAACATCACAGTGATCACATTATTATTAGTAGTAGTATTATTATTATTATTATTATTAGAAGAATAGTTCGGATTCCTTGCATAATATTTTAAAAATATGTGCACATGCTCCATAACAACCACATGACAGAAATAACTGCTATAGCTGCTGTGTAATTCAAACTACGTACAGTCCATTGCAGCTGCTTGCTTTTATTTATTGCTGTTTTTTCCTAACTAACACCTCTTTGAAAAAACAATAGGCACAATATGTTTTGGACGACCAGCTGACATTCGAATGTGGTGAGGAATGTTGTCTGGTTTTAAAAAAAACAACATTTTTTTAAAATTAAAACACACGGAGACAGATGGATCAAGAAATAAAATAAAAAAGTAAGACTTTAGTGGTGGAGGGAGATGTTAATATGCCCTTATATAAATCTTGATCTTGACTCGGCTTAGGAGATCATATGAGAGAACCTACCTCATTAAGATGCATGAATTTGGAATGATTGTTAAAAGGTTATGTATATGATTATAACACAGGAGGACGTTAACACAAAGCCCAGTGAGAAGAGTTGAAAATGCTAGATAATACTAAAACGAAGATAAAAACATTTTTGGGGATCTGCATCATATGTATATTAAATAAAGCTCAACCCCAAGTTTCATCAAGTATGGTATAGAAATCAAAATGTTGAATAGATTTTTTTTAAAGCAAATTTGAGTACCTTAGTGTCAAAACAAATACATTAATTTGCTCTTATAAAGATGATTTACTTGCTTGTTATTAAGTGTTCGATAAATGTTTTTACTCCAGAGACAAATTTTCCAGCATTCTCAAGCAAATTTGACTCTGAAACTAAGAAAGTGCATAATGCTCTAAGACCTTTGTGGAGATGGTGTCTCCCGGTGACAACAGTGCAAACGCACACAGCAGACGTAGACCTGTGTCTTTGGGTGAGACCCTGGTCTTCCAGCAGCCGTTACCTTACACTGGCTTGGAGGCGTTGAGAGACTGCAGGATGCTGGGTTGCTCCTCTATGACGCGGACCAGCAGTCTGTCGATGTACTCCTCCAGCTCCACGATCTGAGATTCCTTCCGGGACAGGTCGGCTTGCTGCCGCACCACCAACGTGATCAACTCTTCCTGGGTCAGCTGAGTGTACGGGCCGCTCTGCACCGAGTGCGCCACCTGTGGGGGATGACAAAAAGCAAATTCAGTATTCTAATTAAAATAATATTGATTGATTTAATTTAATACCAGGGGCAGGGTTCTAAATTAGCAGCATATACTAGCCAAATGCTGGTAAAATATGCAAATGGATGATAGATTTGCTACACTCACCAGCCCAAAAAAAAATCAGTTATGTGGCTAGTAACAGTTGAACATTTGGCTGTTGGACGAAGAAGTTTACTTTGAACCCAGAGGAGAGGTGTCACGTAAGAAAGTACGTGCAAAAATTAATTGATTAATTAATTAGTTTAGCCTAGAAATCTAGACGCACCCTAGCAGCAGCAAATGGTAATTTTCAGCTAGTGGCCGTCTAGCGACTCTTGGTTGTCTGGAAAAACCAAATTCTGGTCAGGCCAATCACATCATGTCTAGAGTCGGTGGGCGGGCTTAACATAACGACGGCAGAGTAGCAACAGTTCTGTGTGAATTCCCTGCTACTTAAAAACAAAGAAGATGGCATTCTTAAAAAAAGGAAGATGTTTTCGGAGTTTTGCCGAATGAATATGGCAAAACTTTAACCTATCAACTAGCGTTGCTCTGGTTGGTTGGAGCCCTATCCTATTGCGTAGAAAGCATTTGAAAGACAACCGTTTATACCGCCCCTCCGATTGAGCCCTGCCAATGGGGAGTTTGCAGACCCAACATCTTGATGAGGGTCTGGTTTGTCAGGCTATTACGGGTCAGGGGAGTTACTCATGAAGATCTTTAACGATTATTCAATTAGTTGTCAACTATTTTTATAAATCGGTTTTAGTCATTTTTTATTAAATATAAAAATAAATAATTCTCTTGATTCCAGCGTCCTAAATGTAAATATTTTCTAGTTTCTTCTCTCCTCTGTGACAGTAAACTGAATATCTTTAAGCTGTGGACAAAACAAGACATTTGAGAACGTCATCTTGGGCATTTTGGGAAACACTGATCCACATTTTTCACAATTTTCTGACATTTTGCAGACCAAACAACTAATCCATTATTCTAGAAAATAATTGACAGAATAATCAACTATCAAAATAATCGTTAGTTGCAGCCCTTGTGTCACGATTTTGTTTCAAATCGAAAATCGATCGATTAAGGACAAGTCTGACTACAGACTAGAAATCAATAATCTTTGCTTCATCCATTTAGAGAACTAACAAGACTACAGTCCCATATTTTTTAGCTGTTAAAGTGTGAACCATGTAACCCCCCCAACCTCAATTCCAGGAACATTTCTTAGGATTAACTCAAAAAACATTTGACTCTTATATGTGCATAATGTATGTTAAAGGATGAAAAGACACTTTATGTAATGTGTTCCAGAATTCCTTCTGCGGGAAAATCCAATTTGCTGCTGCGAGACGTAATGTCAAAAACTGTGTTCTGATTCCAAATTGTAATTTACGGTACCTGAATCTTCCCGGGTGGGCTCTCGCGGACCTTTATCTCTTTCACTGCTGGGGTGCTGATGGGAGCCTGGCTCTCTAAACTCATGGGCTTCACTGGATGAGGCCTGTAAAGGAAACACATACATAATTATACAGCGCTCAAAAAGATCACTGCAAGTAGGTTCAACAATATGCACAGAAAAGAATTACAAGCAGGAGAAAGACTATTAAACCCAGTGCTTTGCAAATCTTCCAAATCATTTCACTGTGATCCAAGTTTCATGGAAATCACAAGCTTTTAGAATAGGTAAGGTAAAAAAAAAAAAAAGAACTAGGTAAATCCCAACACCGTATCAACACCAACCAGATGCCAAATGCAAGGTCTACATAAACAGTCCACTAATGCATTCTCTGTGAAATCTCACCTGCGTGGAGTAAAGGCTAGCCCACCTCCATTGCTATTCTGAGCACTGACAGGCTGAACATCAGAGGGTGAGACCCATGCTCGCAAAGGTTTGTCTGGGGGAAACTTGCCTCCTGCCTGAGATGCTGGTTCCTCCATAACTACCTGGAGGGGTTCTGGGGAGGTCAAGGTAGGGGTAAAAGGCCCAGCTCCAAATGGATCCTCTCCTCCATTAAATTGGCTTTGTGTTTTTGCATCAGCTGGAAGCTTCGGTGCGACAGACTCATTCCTAACACTTGCAGAGAGGCCTTGATGAGCTGTGGCTACGGTAGTTTCTGCGTTTTGTGTGGGCTCTTTTTGAGACTTGGAAGTGTTATTATCCGAGCGAATTATGGACGGAATAATCAGTTTTTGTCTCGATGAATTCCTTCTTTGGAAAGCAGGACTGACATGCTTTGAATCTTCATCTTTTGTACTGTACCTACCGGGCTCTTTTGAATCGCTGCCGTTAAAATCAAATGGATCTGTATGCTTCTCTTGGCTGACAAATTTTTCAAAATCGTCTTGTGACATTGCCCGGTCTTCAACTTTTTGCTGGTTTTGTACGCTGCCGGTAAAAAGGTCATCTACGTCTTGGTTCCGAGTCAGCTGTGCCCATGGGTCTTCGGAAAGAAGCTCAGTACTGGGGAACGGGTCAAACTCAAAGTTCACCTGTTCCTGCATGTCTTTCCTGTCCGCACTGCTAATACGTGAACTAGATAATGTTTGGATGGTACTGTTTAAATATTTGTCTGAGACCACTGGTGTCACAACAGAATCGTCTTGCTGTTCGGGCTCTTTGCCATTAGCCTTCTGTCTGGGTTTAGCTGTGGGTGCATCTTTCTTTACAGTGAGTTCCACTTGTTTTTCATCATCTGGCATATCCAAGTCCACTTGGCTAGTTGGTCTGGGTCCCGGTGGTGGGAGCATAGCCTTCCTTGATCCTACCCTGGACGTCCCTGAGAGGCTTTCTCTGCCTGCGTTTTCAGGTTCTGGGACCATGGGCACATTAGACCTCATGAGAGATTGTTGAGCGGTATTCTGGCTCTGTCTTTGCCGGGAATCTGATTGAGGTTGTGGAGGTGAGACTGACTTAGGAGGAGCTGGGGCTGCAACATTTTTTGATGACACGGGTTTTGTCTCTTGTGGTTGTGTTTGATAATGCCTAATAGCGGGACTCTCCTGTGGGGGTGACGACCTAAGACTGGGTTCATGCTCCTGTGGGCCATCCACACTCATCTCTTGACTGTCCTTGTGTTTCTGACTGACCTCAGCGATTATATGGTCCCATCGAGTGTGCCCTTGCACTCCGTGTCTCTTCTTAGGAAAGAGGGTTTCATAATCAGGGAGCGGTAAGGACATTACTTTTCGGCCTTGCCCCGGCCCATCTTCCTCGGTGTATGCAGGGTTCGTGATCTCCCTGACAGGGACGGTAATTCTTCCAGGTTGGGTCCCGTGTACTTTGTACAAGGGCGGCATGGGGGCTCTTCTCTTCTTATCCGCCATGGTGGGTGAAGATCCCACACAGGACAGATCCTCTACACTGCCACAAGGAGAACCAGATGGACTTTGACTTATGTTGGGTGGAGCCAGGGATGAGTGGAGACTGGAGAAACTATCGGGGGACTCAGATGAGACACTAGAGAGGGCGGACTCAGATGGGGTTGGGGAAGGACACAGCTGACTGGGGAGTTGGCAGTCAGCGGGTTCAGACTCCAGAGATGGAGTAAATCTGCCAAGGAGTGAAAACAAAAGGCCTACAGGTCAGTGTGACCATCACATCACCTAAAGTCATTTCCACCAGTGTACAACCCGTCACCAATTTAAACCATCTCACATGTCAACAGAAACAATGAAATCCCAATACACATCACATAATTTAGCCTTTAGACAGTTCAATATGTACTCTTTACTACTTCCCTAAATATGCACTAGACAAGGCTGCCATTAAAATATGACAAAATCATATGTTCAATAAATGGTTCAATGTCAATGGCCAATCTACAGACAGAACATCCGACACGTCTTGCTGATACTGTTTGTTTTTTAGCTGGGACATTGAGACATTTTGACTGTTAAATATGTAAAGAGTACAATGTGACATCTCTGCTATATGATTAGCTCACTTAGATTTTACTAGGTACTCCAAAATGGCTTCAAAATGTAACAAAATATCACAACTACATAACAAAATGCCCATGCTATCTGCCATCTAGCTTACATTCTTGAAAACAAGACCTACTGTAACATCCACGACTATAGCAACACATCCTCTTACCTTTACGGCTCAAAAATATAAAATCCAGTCCACAAACAACTATGTACAAAAAATATATATTTATGTATATATAAAAACAAAATCAAATCACCCCAAGACGTCAGCAAGGAAAGAAACAATGTGGCTCAGTCACTCCTTATGAGCTCTGCTCAGTCCACAACCTGTTCCACCAAACTCTCACAACGACAAACTACACCCAGATTCTCATCTGTACCAAGGCCAAACTGGTCCAACTGGTCCATCAACGGTAGAAGGAAATTCAAAGTTTTGGTCATTCAAGACACAAGTCACAAGGTTGAGTCAAAAGAAACAGGAAGGCAATTCAATAGTTTCAATGTTGACAGACATGGTGTATAGGATGAAACTTGTGTAATAATGTATGTGTTTTGGTTTTATTAAATAACATTTCTACTGTTGCCTGGTTCATGGACAAAGTAAAAAAAGGATTTTTCAGTCAGTACGTCAAGGACATGCTGCTCTTTAATGTTTTATGTAAAGCACTTTGAATTGCCTTGGTGCTGGAATGTGCTTTACAAATAAAGCTGCCTTGCCTTTTTGAATAAAATTAAATGTACAAATCCCCAATAAGATGAGAGTATGTGCAGTTACACTTGCGGGCCTATGGATGACAGTATTCAAATTCCAGTTAGGCAACTCTAAGAACAGTGTACCTACAAGAAACCAATAGCGTCCCTAGTGTCCCAGCGCTGGCAGTGCAGAGTAGGGCTGCTCAATTATGGGAAAAGAAATCATAATCACAAGGATTTTGGTCGATATTGAAATCCCAATTATTTAACACGATTACGCGTTGGAAAGACGTTGCAATTACTGAATTAAAGAAAAACAGTGAAACAGTCCAACAAATCAACAGCGAAACACCTTGAACTGTAAAATTTCTCTTAATACTTTTGCCGTTTGAAGAAAGAAATAAAACATTCAGAGCACAAGACAAAACGTAAAAATGTGCAAAACAATGTTTCTTTTTGGATTGATCTGTTTTTGTGATCATCAGGAGCCAAAATCCTAATCGTGATTACAATTTCAATTAATGGCAAAGCCCTAGTGCAGAGTAACTTGAAAAGAAGACTTACCTGGGCTTGACTGCGGACACTTTAGCAGTGCGGTTGAGGAAGGCCATGGCGGAGGGGGTTTGTTGGTTGAGGCTGGATCTCTGATCATCAGCTGGGCTTTCTTTCCTGCCAACTGGAGGATCTGCGCTGAGGGGAATGTCATCGAACGGGTTATTGGAGCGGTGGGAGATGGGTCGATCGGGATCTCCTGAGTTGCTGCGAGAGGCTGTTTTGGATATCTCCTCTGTAGCTTGCTGCGGTACCTCCTCTTTTTTCTCCTCCTTCTTTCGGATCATTCCGAACAGCGACGTCAGCCGGTCGCTCATGGATGCCTCCTCCTGACGTTTCTGCTCCTCGGCTCTGCGCCGCTCCTCCTCCAGCTTCTGGTGCTCGGCTGCTTCCTCTTGCTTTCTCCTCTCTTTTTCCTCCTCCGCCTGTTTCTGTTTCTTCCGCTTTGCTTCATCCTCAAGGAAGCGTTTCTTCCTCTCCTGTTCCTCCCGGTGTTTGCGCTCCTCTTCCTCCTGCAGCCTCTTGGCTTCTATCTTGTATTTCTCCTCTACCTCCAGCCTCTTGGCCTCTGCTAAGCGCCTCACCTCTGCCTGCCTTCTCTCCTCCTCCTCTTGATGGCGCTGCTGCTCCAGCGTTGCCTTGTCTGTAGACTCATACTTGTAGGAGGGGACAGGTATGCTGAAAGAGGAATCTGCAGGGACATCTGAGGTGTGCTTGCGGACATCCTCTGCTGATCCTTGGCCTGAGCTGTTCAGACTGAGAGTGGATCCACTCTTGGGCTCTGCATCCTCTGCGTACACGTGGCTGCCGTTGATGCACAGGTTGTTCAGGTCACTGTTGCTCTGCTTGGAGCGACCCAGCAGGGAGAAAGGACCTTGAGACAACTTGCTGTCAGAGCTTCCTGTCCGCTTGTGTCCCAGGAATTTGAATTTCTTTTTAACTGCGGGAGGAGACACAGGGAAACATGACGTCATTTGTTGACATGCAAAACAAAGTCATGGAACTTGTACTGTGCAGCAGAGCAAAGACACAACTGGCAAAATACTAGGAGTGAAAAAAACAGATTCACGTACGTAAAGTGAGCTGTTTTGTGACGATTTTTAAAATTGATTCTTTTCCCCAGAATCAAGGTTTTTTATTCATTGTTTTTAACCAATAATTCACCTAAATCCTGTTGATACGGTACCGCTGACGGTGATTACATCATATCCGTTTTCTACAAAACGAATCCATGTTAAGTTACTTCTTTACAAATTAAATAATGTCGGACTGACTGACGTGGGATGTGCGTTCTTCTTAGAAAACATTTACTTTTTTAAAAAAATGTCTCATGGTATTGTGTCTTTAGAAGAGTTTTATTCAACTTTTGTTTTTGTTAAAAGAAACGAAAATCAAAAAGGGTCAAAAAGATTAACGTGTATGTTTTTTACCCTTTTTTCGACATTTGACATTTTCAATGCATTATCTTTTTATTTTTTTATTTCACTACTACAACCTTACTACCACTGGTGTTACGCTACTTTTTGGAATCCATGGTCAATAACCCTCATTTGTACAGAATTATACCTAATATTTGAGTTAATAAAGCAGAAATTATGAATTATTGTTGAAAGTGTGTTGAGTGGATGAGTTTAGTCAGGATACTGATGTGAAACCCTTTCAATTTTCACCCAAAATTCAATGAAAGTGATCAATTGTATTTGCAAAGAGTGTTGCATGGAATCCATCCTTTTCTGTGGTAATTTGGTTAAAAAGAATGCCATATTTCTGATATAGACATTTTAAAAAGGGGTCAAATTTCACCCGAGGACAACCGGTTAAGAGGCAATTTGGCCGGTGCCTAAAAAGTATTGAATTTAGTACCCAGCCTTAATCGGGACAGAGGCATATTGTCCCAGTCCTCCAAAACACAGTTGACATTGAGAATAGAAAGATACCTTCGGGAGAGTCTACATTGAGGCCAGAGGAGCGGCTGCTACTGAGCGAGGAGTTCTTCTCGGGAAGAGTCCCCAGTGTGGACATGGACTGTGAGAGGTTTCGCTGCAAGTTGGATTTGGGAGCAAAGAGGGATTTGAGCTTGGATTTCTTTTTCACTCCCGGAGACTGGTCGAGGGACTGTGCGTCAGCCTCTCCCTCGCTGTCTGTGAGGGCGCTGCTGACGGAGGGAACGATAGCCGAAGCCGAGTCGGAGAAGCCGTCCTTTTTCTTCCCCCGGACTTTGTCCTTCAGCTTGGAGATGCGGGAGCGCGGTTTGTCCTGCATGGAGAGGTCGAACATGCTCGCTGACATGTTGTTCCTCATAAACTGGATGTCTAGCAGCACCTCCCCTCGCACCTTGTCCTCTTTCCCGCTCTTGTCCACCAGCTTGAACCAACTGCGAACGACAGAGAAAATGAATCGGAGGTTCAAGGTTCTCATTATTTGAGAAAATGAATAAACTTTGTGAATTAAACAAATGCCCAACATATATCCCCTGATTCCTGATATCTCTGACTTCAAACCTGTTGGTATTAGTCTGCTGTGTCTTGTTAGACCTGAGACTGATAATGTAGGTGTCATTAACTAGTAAATAGCTTGGTCCAGTTCCTGTTGGGAGCACCATGCCAACCCCAACCACAGATAATGCCTGACAATTACGTACTCATGTCACTAGAGATGGTCCAAAACAGGGACAACTTCCTTCAACGCGTGTTCTGGATGCTAATAATCAATGTCCATACAATCCATACATTTTGGTGCTGTTACCCAATTATTGTGAATGGATTTTAATCCTTCAGTTGTTTCCAATATACTCCAATAACAAACGCCAACATGATACCACCTACGTTAACACGTACCCTGACACAGTAGAAAGCTGTGTGCTTTCCCTGGTTGCCCCACACCAGGGTACCTCTGGCTGATTACCTTTATGCCTTTTTGTGCCAATGCTTCACCCCGGGACCACATACAAAAACTGCAGACTGATAAACATTATCACTGTGGTATATAAATGCATAATGGCTCCAACAAATGGACTGTGCTATCTTCCAGTGAATGTCACAAAACTAAATGTTAATATGCTGTATTTGTTTGCCATTTTTGCATATGGTAATGTAAGTGCACGAAACTAAAGTAATTCCAGTAATGAAATACAAAACTAGATATATTCACTGTACTTGCATAGGACAGCTACAAATGCCGAAATACAACAATGCTTGCCAACTAGAGCTGAAGAGATTGGTCAGTTTGAGTCATTTATTATATATATATAAAAAAGGGAAAATTCCTTTGATTTCAGGTTATTAAAAGTGATGTTCTAGCTTCTTCAGTCCTTCTTCAGTCCTCTGTGACAGTAAAGATCTTTGAGATGTGGACAAAACAAGACATTTGAGGATGTCATCTTGGGCTTTAGGAAACACAGATTTATATTAATACTTAACCATTTCATTTCATTACAGTGCAATATTTAATACTCAAATCACTTAATCTCATTACTGTTCAATATTTAATGCTCAGGACTTTTGATACACCAAACTACGTATATTTTTGAATAATGTGTATACAAACCCTCTATCCTCTCTGCTGTTTTTTTATATGTATAAAGTTGCTCTCAGGACTGTGCACCACATTCCCCCCTCACTTTTTTTTCTGCACTACTTACATTTTATATTTTTATATAATGTATATTTAAAGGGGTTGCATAAATTGGGAGGCGTCTGGTGATTCCCACCCCATACAGTACAATCACAAAATGTTATGTCACTTACCTGTTTCCTTGCCTGGCACAGGCATAGAGGTAATTAAGGAATAATTAAAATAGGCACTCAGGGTTTTATGTCCTAAATAGGAGTTTATGACATTTTATCCATTTCTTGTTGATGATTTCCTGATTCGATTCCGATTCACAAGGTCTCCATTCAATTACATTTTTGATTCAATATCACTGATGTTATGGAAGTTTCAGTTACAATAGCAATTTTGCTTGGATACAAAACATTCTTAGAGAACTTCTGCTGTAAATTGTGCAAGCATATGTAACCCCCTCAAATATTATTCATAATGCACAAGATTAATATTTACAAAAAGTTTGCTTACTTATACATCCATGGTAAAAAGGCATAGATCAAAAGACTGATTGTGGGATTTTATTCATCGATATACTGTATATCAGATCAAACAATCCAACAAAGATTGATTTTAATTCAAGTATTGGTTATTTTAACACAGCCCTACTTTCTATTATGTAGATGTAGCAGAATGTAGAAAATTGCAGTCTAATATTGTGGTATGTTACGTTTTTGACGTATATTTACCACGCTATGTGTTACGTAAACGTGCAAAATGGACTGTAAATCCACATAGATTTGGTGGTGGCTGAGTTTGAGTGAGAAAATATGTAGTCATTAAATGCATTGTGTGTCAAAGCATTGAAAAGGTCATCCACAGTTTAGTCCACGTCGACTTCTGTTGTGTTTGAAATAGTGAACTCGGTATTGAAAAATGTGTGTTCCCAACTGTTGGAAAAAACTAACTGTGAAGGTCACTGTGTTATTCTCTTTTTGATCATTCGACAGAATAATATGTGGGAGAGATAGACTGAAGTATGGTGAAGTTAGCCGTCACAAAACAATGTCAATGACAGTTATCTGCACTTCATATGGAGTTTACTGCTGCGGTGTAATCCATTTTAGTGTCATGTCCTGTACATCCAGACAGGCTCTTCGGAGGAAAACAGTCAGCCAGGAAACAAGCATGGGAGGGAACCAACATTCCTCAAACACTTTCAAACATGCAGGGAGGTGCTGCGCAGTGAGTGAAGTCAAACCGAGCATGCCAAGTCAAGGACCGTGTGCACAAGGACAGAGAGATCACACTTTCTCCAGCCAATCAAGAGACATGTTGTTCATGTCTTGTTAACGTCAATTACAGCAGGGAATGCACCATATCTAGCTGTGTACGGAGACATAATTTAATTATTATGGTAATTATGATAGTGCAGGGTGTTATTGTTCTGTTCTGTTTGCAAAGAAACACGGAGCCATGCCCGCTGCACGCTATCACCGGTCCTGCTGGACAGGTTCCCTCTGTTCACTGCCCTTGGCACTTCTGTTTTTTTATGTATTTAACCTGTTAGTGGACACCAGAATGGATTCAGTCCTTCAATATTCTAAGCACGTAAATGGGTTTAACGCTCAATTTCTCGATTAATTGATAATTGTTTGGCTTATAAAATGTCAGAAAATGATGAAAAATGACCATCAATGTTTCCCAAAGCTCAAGATAAAATCCTCAAATGTCTTGTTTTGTCCACAACTCAAACATATTCAGTTTTTCTTCACAGTGGGGTGAAGAAACTAGAACATTTTCACATGTAACAAGCTAGAATCATAAAAGTTTTACTTTTTCCTTTAATAAAATGAAATAAACCGATGAATGGATGTTCAAAATAGTTGGCGAGTTGACAACTATTCGAATAATCTTTGCAGCTCTAATTTCAAGGATCATCAGTGTCCGCACCGCACGTAAGGACAGCACATAAAAAGAAAAGAGATGAAGCGAGAGTTGAAGTGACTTTGCTTTGTTATTGCAGAACACAGTCGCCTGTTGTTACCCAAACTTCTGGGAAGCTCAGTGCTTGTCTTCTGTTTTTTACCTTCATAGTGTTTAAAACTTGTTTGTTGCAGCAACAGAGGCAGTGATGACGTTAACGGGAATCTCAGGCCGCGATACAAACTGATGACTCTGATCTCCGGTTACATGATTGTCTACTGCAGGGTGACGTCGGATTGGTTTTCTCCAAAAGTTGAAAAATCTGTCTCAACTTTTTGCTGCAGGTGTTCAAAATAAATGGAAATACTTGGGTTACTTGGGTAGTCATCTACAAACAGACTGCTAACCATACAGTTATATACAAACATTAGACTGCTAACCATACAGTCATCTACAAACAGACTGCTAACCATACAGTTATATACAAACATTAGACTGCTAACCATACAGTCATCTACAAACAGACTGCTAACCATACAGTTATATACAAACATCAGACTGTTAACCATACAGTCATCTACAAACAGACTGCTAACCATACAGTCATCTACAAACAGACTGCTAACCATACAGTCATCTACAGACTGCTAACCCTACAGTCATCTGCAAACATCAGACTGTTAACCATACAGTCATCTACAAACATCAGACTGCCCGCTTGTAACTCAACATCTCGCCATTCTGAGCTGAGATAGAGTACGTAGACCTGCATAAACTAATCCCAACAAAACACAACAGTAAAGTTTAGCCTGTGTGCACATTTAAAAAAATAATAATTGAAAATTAAATTGAACCCCATTGAACGAATATTCAAATATTCTGATCCAGCCTAGTCTATATCAACGTTTCCTTTCCAAGATTGTTCCGGTACTGCCAAACATTTCGCTGGCTGTCCAATAACTCATCTCTATATTTATTCAGTACATAGCCATGTCCTGCTGTTATGGAACCAGTGTATATCCTGCACTTGCTGCTATTGCACTTCTGGTTAGACCTAAACTGCATTTCGTTGCCTTGTACCTGTGTAATGACAATAAAGTTGAATCTAATCTAATAACTTACACTTTCTTAGTGGTCTAGGGGATTTATGAGGACCATGGTTCAGTCAGGAACACTCTCATCATAGATTTAACCATTTATTGCAACAAATGGAAATACAGTTATACTTGGCAATGAAGGCTTTGTTCTAATGATGCTAAGACCCCCCCCTCCCGTACACAAGAGTGGGCCAAATACAAGATATTAAAACAAGATCAGACTTGTTATGATGACATTCTAAACCTGGAAGGTGGAGGCACTGAGGTTTTTTTACATTAATATGCATTCCCACCAGCCTGCCTATGGTCCCCCAGTGGCTAGAAATGGTGATAGGTGTAAACTGAGCCCTGGGTATCCTGCTCTGCCTTTGAGAAAATGAAAGCTCAGATGGGCCAATCTGGAATCTTGCCCCTTATGAGGTCATAAGTGTTTAAGGAAAGCTCATTGTGGGACTGGCTCTAGTGGCTGTAAAAAGGCTGAATATTTTGGGAAAGAGACTTCAGATCTTGTATTAGGGACCACTAAGGTCTATATAAAAGAGACTTCAGATGCAGTATTAGGGGACCACTAAGGTCTATATAAAAGAGACTTTAGATACAGTATTAGGGGACCACTAAGGTCTATATAAAAGAGACTTCAGATACAGTATTAGGGACCACTAAGGTCTATATAAAAGAGATGTCAGATACAGTATTAGGGGACCACTAAGGTCTATATAAAAGAGATGTCAGATACAGTATTAGGGGACCACTAAGGTCTATATAAAAGAGACTTCAGATACAGTATTAGGGGACCACTAAGGTCTATATAAAAGCATCCAAAGATCACCATGTCATGGGACCTTGAATAAAATTCCTTTCCTGTTGCACTCAAATCCAACCTTTAAATCCCTTCAGACTAAATAACTACCTAAATGTTATGTACAAGTAATTATTTAATTTAAATAGTTACCTTGTTATTTGTATAAAGGTCGATCATTTGTGACAGTAAATGACTCCTATTCTCCAACAAACTCAAATACACGGCCCAGTGACCTAATTTCATCTTGATTACACTCCATTGTGTTCTGTAGAGGCAACAGCAGGGCTCCCTTTGAGCAGGAAAAACAAAGTCTTCAATGTCACACCCTGTATCAGCAGGACAGTGAAGCAGGATCGTAATCCAACACTACACGCTTCAAGGCCAAAACAGCAACATCCAATACCCTGCATAGTGGATCTTAAAAGGAGCCAGAGAGGGAAGGAAGCAGTTCAGACTTGGAAAAGGAAAGCGCAAAGAATGAACTTTGCCCTTAAAATGTAACTTCACTGAGCAAACACAAGATTATATTTCAGATATGACGGTAGAATAACAGAGTGAATGAGGTCCTACAGGGGCTGTATCAAAGCTGCCCTTTGCTGTGTGATAACTGGGAACTAACAACCACCTCATATGGGGTCCTATTTTAACAATATTTTTAGCGTGAAGCGCATGGCGCAGGTGCATTTAGGGTGTGTCCAAATCCACTTTTGCTAGTTTGATGGCAGAAAACATGCAATCAATCAATCAGAGAGTCATCTCCCATTCCCTTTAGGTGCGTTTATACCTTGGCGCATTGCTATTATGATGGTCTTATTTTTATTTGTAAAATGTTGCATGTTTGTGTGCTGCTGCGCTTCCCTGTATGTGTCTTAAAGCATAGTGTGCGGGCGCTGTGCGTTCACCTAGGTGCATTTTACTAATGCGCTGTTAAAATAACAATGAGATACTGTGCTATTGACTTTAGACCAGTTTTTTTTTTTGGTCAATGGTGCGATCACTTGGTCTGGTCCTACTCTCTCTAGACTCTGGTACATTTCATTTGTACAGAGAGAGAGTCTGGTCTCTCTCCATTGAAGGCGGGCGGGTTCTCTGTTGAATTTTAAAACAATTGGATTTGCCCTGAGCCCCTCTGGTAGTCTGGCTCCGCCCTCCTACGTACTGTCTGTTAGGACCAGAATAACAAGAGGGGAGACGACAACAACTATCGGCTTAGCATCGTTAACTCCTTCACCACTAATGGAGCAAGCTGGAAAATCAAACTTCATCAACATCATCAACGTCATGGTCGTCCACAAAACTCAGCAAAGATTGTTCTTGCTCTGGCTTTAACTTCTGGATATTCGGCAGCATTGCCACAACGGACCGCAGCTTTCTACGCCGACATAACGGAACTCACACTCCCTCTGTTCGCTGATTGGACTGATACAAATTTGCAGGTGCATCTGCTGCGTCTGTCTTAAACTAGCAAAGACAATTGCGTTGGCCTTTGCGCTGCACGCAAGATAAGGTCTTTAGTCTTTCCTTAAGGTAATTTCAAAATGAAACGCCACGTTTGGAAGTCAGAAATTAGCCTAGGGCTGCACAATGTATTTTTATTATTTTTTACCACCATTGCGATATTAACTGGCGCAATGAACACATCGCAAAAGGCTGTGACACATCGCCAAAGACTCTGAGATTTCTTTTCATGTTAGTTGAGAGTAAATGCCCTTCGATAAAATAATTTTTGAAATGATTATCTTTCATTTGTTTTGAACTCAACAACCAATTTGTTGTATTTTAGTAGAATACTGAAAGTATCGTTATCACGATATTAAATGTTAACGCATTTTCATCATATTGTGCAGGCCTAACCTAACCTATGATAAACTTTCTTTACTTTTTAAATGCCTCTTACATAAAAGGGTGTGTTTGTTTTGGAATTTAACACCAATGCAATTTGTTATTTTGGTTCCTGTCACACCCACGTTACACCCAATGCTACGCTACGTCACACCATAGATGTCATACTAACTCATGTTATACATCAGGGTGTGAGCCCATGTATTTGTGAGACAGCAAATAGCCCTGAGGAATGTGCAATACAAACAGCAGCAATGTGAGAGAGTGACAACACCAACTTATGAAATAAAAGTCTCAGCTAAATATTTGGTGTTGGTTCCAACGCGGAGAGAGAAGACAGAGGGAAGTGCTGAGGTTAGATTTTATCTTGGACTGTTCCCCCCCTCATCTCCAAAGTTTTCTGTTTTTCTTCTTAGACACTGATAAGAGGAGGGAGGGGAAGAGAGGTTCCATCACATAGGTAACGTTTTAGGGTTAATAGCTTGTATGGGGGTGGCACTGTAGATGGGACACATGCCTCTGGAGTGGGACATCTAGGTTAGATTCCCACTGCAATACATCAGCCAATGTGTCACTGAGCAAGACAATAAGGCCCTAGTTGTTCCAGGTGCATACAACCTCTGACATATACAGCAATAGTATGTCGCTTTGGATAAAAGCGTCAGCTTAATGACACGTAATGTAAGCTTGTGTTTTTTTCTTCATTTTGTGACCTGTTGAAATCTTAAAATGGTGCATCGTTCATCCGTGTCTCTACTTGTCTCTGAAACTAGACTTGAACACATTGGAAGTTCAAAACTCCTGAGGGCAAACATAAACTCAAGGAAGGATGAATAATGCCCCGCCAGGTTTCAGGTTTGCAAATTAAGGAATGCTCTTAAATTGTTGACTAATACTCCATGTGTTTTTAACAGAGACACTGACTCACTTTCAAAAAGCAGGTTTTTTTTGTGAAAAGAAGAACAACTTTATTACCATATTTAAAAAAAATATTTTGCAATTTTGGCTGATGGACCGGCTGTCTCAGGTAATGAAATACATACAAGACAAAATTTCACCCCCTCTTATGGTAAAGAAATTGTAGAATGGGATACATTTTGGATTATGTATTACGTATGTGTATGATCATGTTAATACAAATCCTGGTATGGGTTAGCCACAAGAGCTTTGTTAACCTTCTTTTAAAAAGGAGCTAATGCTTAAAAAACTCTCACCATAAGGCTTGAAAGGAGGGAGATCTTCAGATTGCTAAATCAGTCACAACAACAGTGAGGTGTGTTTAGCAGTAATTGTTTTATGGGGTCCTCTTCCTTTCAAGCAATAATCACTCAGCGGAAGGGGTTGGGATATTAATCATTGCGTTGATGCATCACGATGCGGACCTGGGAGATTCTGCGTTGATGCAGTGACAGACCATAATTAATTATAGCCTACTGATGGTGTTTGGTGATTTTCCGGTCGCTGCTTTTTTTGTTTCTGCCTTTTGTCTGCTGTGTTCAGACTCCGCTTCATTCAGGAAGTGTCTTTTTTAAGTGCAGATACAATAAGAAGGTAATTACAATAGCCCCCCCCCCCCCCCCCCCCCCAATTATCACATACATAGAGATTGGTATGGGGAACTTTCCATAAAATCATCTCTCAATGCAAATCAAACCAGCTATTAAGCTAACTTAAATAACACCATGCCTATTTCTAGGTATGGTGAAGGCTATTTTAATTCCAAAGGCCAAGGGAACTGCCTGCTTCTATGGCAATAGAACATAGGGGGGTGTATACTTATGCCCGCTGTATTTTGAGGAAGAAAATGTATTTATTCACGATACATTATTCATTCACAAAGAAAATTGGTGTCCTTAAAGGTTGGATTTTTCCTTATTTTTTTAATTAAGGCAAATGAGATAAATTTCCAAAAGGAAATATAAAAAACAAACAAAAACAAAAAACAGGAAAAAAGGAGTTGAAAAGTTATGAAATGTTACATTTACATCCTACATGGGCAATGCATCTTGGGAGATACAGTTCTGTTTTTTCTAATGTTGTATGGATAACATGAAATTATTTAGCTAATTCATTGTTTATGAACTGTTTTAAAAGTTGGCATATAAACTATAAAAATTTTACCCTAAATGGGCAAGGTATCTCGGGAGATACAGAGTGTAACTTAGAAAATAAGTTCATATTTTTTGAAGACAAACATGAACTTGTGTCATTTTAGCCTAGATACATTAAAAAATAGCAATGAATAATTTTATCCGTCAAATTTATTTATGCATGCCCCCTTTTACGGGTTATTAATGTCGGTCTATGGTGTTATCCTGTAGGTGGGTTGTTTTCATCAAATAAATAAATCAGTTATAATTCTGTAACGTTTTCAGAGACTTTCTGGGGTGAAGCTTAATGAACTTGAATTAAAATTGAAGCTAAAAATAAGAAAACCTCTGATTCGTTTGTCTGAACCAGTGGATGCCTTTGTGTAACTCATAACTACTACAAATAAGAAACCCTGGGAAAACACTTGACAAAATTACTTCTCAGCTCTTCTTGTGGAACAGTGGGATGAATGAGTTACTTACTCTGACTTTTTGCCTGACTTGTTGTCATGGAGATCCAGTAAGTTGACCACAGCTTGACCCAGGAACTTGTCGAGCCCCACCTGAGCCCGGTGCATCACGATGACATACAGCGTGCAGCGGTCTCCGTTTCCCGGGTGGAAGAGCGGCAGGTCGAAGGAAGCCTCTTCTTTCCACACCGGAGCGACACATTTCTCAGACACGGAGGTAGAAAACTTGTCCTTGGCCACCTGAATGATGGCGTAGGCGTCGTTGGTGCCGTTCTTGCCCTTGGAGCGCAGGTTCCGAGCCTGATGCACAGTCACCTGGACACTCGTAGGGTACCACTGCTGGCTCTGGTCGGCCAGAGACATAGCGGAAGTCCGTAAAGCTTTACCAAAAGTTACCACGAATTATCTTATTAGACAGCTAACTACGCCAGGCTGTCGGCTAACCTTTTCCTGAACCCTGTAAGTCCCCTTCGCCGTCCTCTGCGGCTGTGGGTTCAGGTTACCTTAGCTTGACTTCAGTTCAGGAAGCTCAGGTTGATGTCGTAATAGTACTTCTCCAGGCTCTTCGTAACGTTACACCTAAGCCTCAAATAACACTTGGGTTGAGTTAACACTCAGTTAACCAACTTAACGCTAGCACTAACCTGTGTAGCATGCAGTAAGACTAACTCACTAGTAACTCCTTTAAGAGGTCTTAACAAAAACAGTTTCCTTGTTTTGGCTCCGCTACGTAAACACTTCACTTCCCTGATGTTATGACTTCCCACCCATACTCCTCATGGTGCTGCCTGATTGGCTTATGTTTCTATCCGTCTTTTAAAGGCCCACCAGTGATTGGACAGTGGAGGAGGAGGGCGTTGGGACGTCGCGGACAGAGCCCTAGAGAGAGAATCATTCTGGTCGCGGACATAGTCTGTATAAATATTAATATTAACGGTCTATGGTTGCGGATATAGACTGTACATATATTAATATTAACGGTCTATGGTCGCGGACCGTTGAACAGCAGTCAGCCACTGATCAGAAATCAGTTTACTCGCAAAAGCAATATAAGATTTTAATGGAACAACAGTTGACACTAAACTGAGTTTAACAAGGCCAATTTAGCACTTAAAGGATAAGGGGCCAGACAAGTTATGTTCCTCACTTTATTTTGGGTCTAAAATAGTCATAAGCTGAGGTTTCTTAAAAATGTTTTACTGAAGTATTGACAAATTGTAATAATATCAAAGACTATCACTGCAGAAAAATTAAATTACGATAGCCAAGCAAAGTAAATGCAAGTATGAAAATCTAAGAGGAATGTTTTGGTATAGATAATAGTGGAACATGAGGACATGAGTGAGTTCATGATGAAATTGTGTCAGATGGCCTAAATGTGAACCCATGAATGTGCTTAGTCATCCGGAACAAAGTAGGATAATCTCACTTAAATCTTATCTCTCACTGACATGTCACTACCACAACTTGATCTGTCCACCGGTCCTTCAACAATGTTAAAGTGCAAGTTGTTCTTTTAGTTGATCATTGCTGGGGTTGAAGTTACGACAAAATGTTTCAACAAATTTTGGGTTTTGGTAGGCTTGTGTTAGATGAAAAAGTGCAGACTGAAGGTTCAGTAGAATGGCGTTCAATTATAGATAATTAGATATAATAACAGCAATGTGAACGAGACAGACAGTCACACTGTTCTTCAGCAACACAGCAGGGAGTTTCACACATTAGAATGAAAGCTGTTAAAATGAATTATTTAGATTTTTCAAAATGTGTCTCACTGTTCAGAAACGTTTTTCTTGCATACATTCTGGAACGTATTATCAAAATCATAGGTACTGATACAGAGGCGAAGATTAGACGTAAGCAACTCAGTCGTGTCAATTAAAGAAGGTGTGCATGACACCAGATGCATGAATTACCGTAGCATGATGACACTGCAATTTATACTTACTCATGCAAAAGACAAGCCTATCTTAATGTGTGTATTTGTTTTGCATGAGCGGTCACTATAAGTCCCATAAAAATAGATGAATCATTTTTATGTTTTACATCCTGAACACATCCTGCTGGGGGCTGAGCAACAAGCTCATACTGCAAATAGAACATGTGCACATGACACCAGACTGACCATGTTAACACCTAACAGTTACAAGCAACATGCACTATGTGATTCTCTGGGTTTCACGAAGACTTCCTCCCAAAGAACAATGCGAAAAAGCAGTGACAATGAGCTACATAACAGAAAAACTATTTCCTGTTAATGTAATTTCCTAATTTGCAAACATATCAACCTGACTGGACAGCAGAACTACAGCTTACGCCTTTGTAAGTCTACTCAAATGTGAAGGCAACATATTATATGTATTCAAAAAGCTTACAATGCATGGCATGCAGCTGTGTTTTGGGGTCAGGCACCTGCTACCTGAGAAGCATTTTGTGGATGCTCCTTTTAGAAATGCTTAATACTAAAACATTTAACATTTTTGTAAGAAGACCTACTGTTAGGTCAGCATGTACAGTATATCAGCTTGTATGTGTGAGGCTTACACTAGAGGATCTTCAGTAACACGTTAGATTCCTGACAATGACTCAAAAGTTTCTCTGCCCCCCAGAAGGGGGCAGCCATTCTTACATTAGAAGAGAAAAACACTTGAAAATGGAATCAAGTGAATGGGTATTAAAAACAAAAAGCTAATTGTTTTTTTCCCCCCTCTGGTCTTTATTCTTTCTGAATTTATCAGACAAAGGGAATTTTATCCGTGTTAATGGAAACATAGAAAAAAAAATGAAACACTTGTATCATATATTCAAAAGTCTTGCATTGCTTTTTTATTCACTTGGAGATTCTGTACAGCCACAGCCCTGCAATTACTCTCACACAAACACACACGCACACACGGCCACACGCACGCACACACACACGGACGGACGGACGGACACACACACACACCTAAAATAAGACACACACACACGAACACACACACACGCACACACGCACACAAACACGGACGGACGGACACGCAAACATGCACACTCGCACATACAGTCACACACGCACAGCCACACACGCACGCACGCACGGACACACACACACCACACACACACATACACACACGAAATAACACACACACCACACACACACCACACACAACAGCCACACACCCGCACGACACCACACCACACACACACACACATACACACCGAAATAAGACACACACACACACACACACACACACACACACACCACACAACCACACACACACACACACCAAACACAAGCCACACACCACACACACACACACGCAGGGACAGACGGATGGACGGACGGAAGGACCACACACACACACAGAGAAAAGAACAGAACGAACACTTACAAATTACACAAATTACACAATTACTTGAAGCAAACAGGGTGAAAGGTTGTCCACAGATTAAATGCATATAGCTGTACTTTGGAAATAGACCATCTTGTATTCCATGTCATGCTATAGTTGATATGCATAGAGAAAAATCACAACTAAAACATTAAAGCTTTCATTAGGCATCCAAAATCAACATCATATGCCAATTTTAGAGATATCTTGTACATTTTATTTGTGTGAAATGAATAAAATAAATGAGTATCTTATGTTTCAGAATGACAATAAAAAATTAAACCTGCCTCATTTTTTTTTTTTTTTTTTTTAACCATTTCACAGCAAACTCTTGCAATGCTACAGAGGCAAAAGTACCAGTTTAGGGTCCTGGATGCCTTCATGATTTTATATCTTAAATTATATAATTATTATAATCAAGAGACCATTTTAAACATAACCCATTCATTTAAGAGTCCATTAAGGTCATGCATAGAAGTTCACATATAAGTATAGGTTACACTGTGGTTTCACTTTTCCACAAACCACTCTTCATTCCAACGGAGCTCTGTGATTGGTCTGTGCCACTCATGTCCGGCTCCAGCTCGAGCACTGAGATTTTGAGGGTGCCATTTGGGGCGGCGGCCCCAGGCACAGTGGTGGTGACACTGTTCAAAGGGTAGGAGCAGCGCTTAGTGTCTCGCTCCACAGCCGCAGCCAGTTTCAAATTGTCTCTGCTGGCACATCGTCTCTGAGTGCCGTGCACGGCTGCTCTGCTGGCCATGGAAGGCAGCAGGGGGAAGGGTTTGCGACTCCCGCTGCTGCCCCCATCACTTCCCTCTGAGGGGCTGGTCGCCACTGACTCCCCAACACGCTTCCCGTTGGTAAGCGGGCTGGCCTGGTTCTCTGAAAGTCCGTGGTGGACGCTGCCGTTCTCACTCGTGGCCTGTTTGTGAACCACATGCTCTGGACCGACAGGTCCTAAAGCTCCGAGGCTGCCCCCACCTCCAGCAGTCCTAAGAGCTTTGAGACGATAGTGACCTCGGCCCTCACCCCGATGGTGGTACTGACTGCTCCCTTGTTTAGTTCTGCTACTCACTTTCCTTCTCTGGGGATGCACTGGGGCGGCAGAGTTAATGGTGGGCAAAACATTGTTTGTAGGCTTGGTGGTGTTGTCAGTGCTGGTGCTGGTGTTGTTGCCCACAGGGGCACGGGACGTGTTGTTTGGATTGTCTTGTGGCACCTGTAACAGGTTGGTGAGCTTGCAGGGCCCGGGGCCCACGCTGCTGATTCCACTTGGCGTGGATGATGACCGAGCCGATGACGAGTTATGAGAGTCCCCCGGTGGATGGCAGTTGATGAAAAGTTGTGATCCCTGCTCAGAGGCCTGCACTCCACTCCCAGTAGTGCAGGTCTGCGTGTAGGTAGACATTGGATGGGAGCGGCGATAGCCTGGGCAACACGCCAGCCATGAGGCCTGCACGTCCAGACGTCGAAAGCAGTGTTGCACCACCAGAAACACCCCCAGAACTGTGGCAGCCATGCCGTAGAGGCAACTAAACAACAAGCTAATGTGCCCTGTCAGCCACATTGCCATGGCTCCACAACACCACAGAACCACAAACAGGAAGTGGGTTGCCACCAGCACCAAGAACTGTGTCTTCAGCGAGTACTGGTCCTCTGGCGCCACAACAGGGTTTACAGGTCCCACCGCTGAGTCCGTGGAGTGGAGGCTGGTGCTTCCTGCCAACGCAGGCTGGCTCTCCGTCACAGGAGTGGACAGGGTGGTTCCTGTGCATTCTTTGGCCACATGGTGCCTCAGGCGAAACACGGTGCACAGGAAATAGATCCAGGTCACCAACACCACTAGGCCAGCAGGGACAAAGAAAGACCCCAGACTTGGGCGCCAACCCAGCCAGCAGCTGCAATAGGCAGAAAAGAAGTCAGGGGGGTTAGTGCAAAACAAGGACACGTCTGTGTCATCACGCC
>NC_045737.1:11439786-11466759 GCF_008692095.1 Etheostoma spectabile
CTTCTGCACCACACAAAACAACACAAAGTCAAGGGGCCAAGTGGCTCGAGGATGAAACGAGAAGCACTCACTAAGGGCTGTTGTCGCCGTAGTTGTTGACATTGACAGCCGCAGTGATCCCACAAATGATAAGAGGAACTCCGCCAGCTATCAAATAGAACCTTGAATAACAGAGAAAACAGCATATCAAACGCAAGTTCCCAGCTGCAGTCAGAGAAATAAAGAGCACTTCTTGTTTGTGCCACAGGATGCTGTGTGACCTTTGGCTGCTACGATGTTTTTAAAGAGTGCACATTTTCCTTTCTGTGTTTTTATGTCTCTCTGGCTGTCTAGAATCTGAACAGAGCTGTGTGATCGTCCACTCTCATAGTGGGCAGAGCTTTATGAGGGTCAGTGTAGGCTGCAGAAGTCTGTGATTTATTGCAGCTTGATCCCTGTGTGGCTGAGTGGGCAACAGTAGGGTGGTGGTGGTGGTGGTGGTGGTGGTGGTGGGGGGTGGGGGTTAGAGCGTGGGTCAGTGTATGATCGCAGTTTCAGGATCAAAGGGGCAGAGGGAGGAGAAATAAAAGGGAATATTTGGAAAGACAGTGCACCACTGATCACCCTGCACAGATTTATGACAACCCCTCTGCTTCTGTTATGCTGGTTATACATTCCTCCCCCCCCCCCCCCCCCCCCCCCACACCACACACACACCCACACAAACGAGTTCATATAGGCTTATAGCTTCTTCTTTTTTTGCCTTACAGCAATACTCTGTTATGTCCTTCCAAGGTTTCCCTCAAAAACAGAAAGGCTTTGGTTGTGGGTGCAATGAATGAGCCACTTTGATTCACTGTTTGGGTGGCCAAGCATAAGAACTCCTTCCTGTCTAAAACATAAACCGTATTGATGGTGAACAACAATTTCATTTGTTTTACTTCATTAGCTGCTGCTGTTATATGTATCTATGTTAGAGAGCCGGATAAGCTCGGATTAGTCTTTTTTTTATTATTCCATTACATTTTTACTTGTCTCTGTACAGCACTTCACATGTCTTTATTTAGTAGGGGTGTGGGGAAAAAATTGATACAGCATAGTATTGCGATATTTTCCGTGGCAATACTGTATCGATACACAGGCGCCAAGTATGGATCTTTTATTATATACATGTTGGTCAGTTGGTCTGGTTGACAATCCCATATTGCAGCAATAAAATTGAGTGATATGAACAAACAGTTTCTTTTTAGATAAAAACAGATGTTGACAAAGTTTTCTTCTGGGGACATCATTTGAAATCGGGAAAAATTAAAAGATGGAAAAAAAGGTTATACATTGCAATATTGTATCGTGGTATAAGTATCGGGATTCCCACCCTTATTTTTTACTGTGCCGCTTGTGTCCTCCCGGGTTAAAAAACAGAAACAAATTTGACATTTTTGTCCCTTTTTTAGACTTTTTGTTTAGTTTTCACTAACACCACCTTACTACCACTAGTTTTACACTACTTTTTGGAATTCATGGTCAATGACCCTCATTTAGATAGAATTATATCTAATATTTGAGTTCAAAAAGCAGAAATTATGAATTATTTTGACTAATAGTTAAGATCAGAGGAACGTACAGAGGAGTTTAGTCAGGAATGAAAGTGATCACTTGTATTTGCAAAGAGTGTTGTATGGAATCCAATCCATTTTTTGTGGTAATTTGGTTAAAAAGAAACCCATATATCAAATATGGACAATTTTTAAAGGGGTCAAATGTGACCCAAAGACAACAGGGGGGTTAAGCCGGTTTTTTAGCTTCTGGTTTAGTGTTACAATTAACTGGTTTTCACTTGTGGTGTGGAATTTTTCTGGTTCTTGCTGTTGTGGTGCGGTCAATGTTGTATGTTTGTCATTGTCCTTGATGTGATTTGATGCCTGCTGCAGATCAAATTTCCTTCCGGGATAATAAAGTTAAAAGTTGAATAGTACAGGGAGTGGGTGAAGGTGCACGCTCACTGACCTGAGCATAGGTCGCTGAGTAGGTGGCGCAGGAGACTCCCCCTCCGGCTGCCGCGGGATTCTCCACACACACTCTTTGTAGATGACCCTGGCGCTGACTCCAATCCACAGCAGGGTCGACAGCGAGGAGTAGTGCAGGGCGATGCCCACCTGTCACGGTTACAGTCAGGTAAGACACTGGTTCCCAACCTTTTTTGGTCCGAGGTACCCCCACACCCCGTCAGATTAACTCACATACCCCTTCATCAATTCCCAATGTGTGTTCCAAATATTCAGTACTTTCTAACTATTCATTATTTAAAAGGAGATATACAGTAGTTTTTTTTCATAATTCTTGAATGGTCAATATTAAGATTGCTAAATGTTACAACCATTTATCCATTACTTTTAGCAGTGGTGGAATGTTACTAAGTACAAATGTTGAGGTACTTGTACTTTGAGTCTTTTCTTTTCATGCCACTTTCTACTTCTACTTCACTACATTTCACAGAGAAACATTGTACTTTTTACTCCACTGCATGAATCTGATTAATGAATCTAGTTACTTAACAGATTAGGATTTAGGCACACAAAACACATGTAGTTTATAAAATACGATGTTTCATTATGAATTAAACTATAAACTGAGACCACAATGTATATATAAAGCTGAAATGATTAGCCAATTAAACACTTATTGGGATGACAGAACTAAAATGTGACTTTTTTGCATTGAGTACTTTTCCTTTGAATACTTTAAGTACATTTTTTTCTGATGATACTTACATACTTTTACCCAATTAACACTTTCAATGCAGGACTTTTACTTGTAACAGAGTAGTTATTTTTGCCCTTGTGGTCATTACTACTTTCTCTGAATACTTCTTCCACCACTGACTTTTTGATAATTATTTAAACTGTTTAGTCAGTAGGCCTACTTTTAGCTAACTATTTCAACCGTTCAGCCATTATGGCTGATCATTCATGTTAATCATATCATTTTAATCAAATCCTAATATCAGTTTCCATTGAGTTGGGAATCTCTGAGGTAAGACATCTTACACATGCCACTAAAAGAAAATGAGGAGACAGTGTAAATTCACTACTTACTGCTTGACAAACCACTGGGTAGCTGGTCAGGCTTATGCCTCCTGCGTAGATGGCTGTCGTCATGGCGATGTGGAAGCAAGTATTCAGTAATGTGTGCCAGCTTTTTCTTGAAATGTGAATAGAACTGTTGAGGTGCAGGGCAGAAAATTAGAAAAATCTGAATACGTTGCCAAATAACAAATATCAGCGAGAAGCCACACACACACACACACACACACACACACACACCCACACACACACTGCAGTACCTGTGGTGTAGTATGTGTGTGATGATGATGGTGAAGAGGCAGAGGAGCAGCACTGCAGTACAGGCATACACCACAGGGTGGAGCACCCTTACAGACATGGGTGTGGAGTTGGGGAAGTCCGGTACCTCCTAGAGAGACACACACACACACACACACACACACACACACACACACACACACACACACACACACACACACACACACACACACACACACACACACACACACACACACACACACACACACACACACACACACACACACACACACGGGTCAAACAGAGCTGCACAGATTAGTTGATCCCTCTATTAGTTGTCAGCTTTTACATTAATCACCAGCTGTTTTGATAGTTAATTAACCGGCTTGAAGCTCTGCACAATTATGACACAAGGGAAAAACACCTGATCACCAAATCAGGTGAACAAGCCTGCCCTGTAAAACTTTTCACCATAAAATTTGAAGGCATTTTACTTTAAATAGTACAGTTTCTTACCCTACTATTTATATTTACAGTAATAAACTGGCTGCAGTGTAATTCCCGCCATTTTCCTTTTATTTTCCCAATATGCATTGGCATTAACAGTAAATATCTGTAATCTGTGCAGTTCGCAGATAGTATTGTAATATTGTTATGTTCTCCCAGAATGCATTGCTATTTTGTAGTATGTTCCTGTATAACAACATAACAGTAAGATACTGTGAAATTTACATCAAAGGTTTACAGTGTGAGTGTCGTTTGTAGAGGACCTGGAACAAGGTCGATGAAAGCTTTTAATTCTGTCTCTAAGTGTTATATATGTACTGGGATTGTCTGTATTTTAGTGGTATTTATCTGTTTTGAGTCTATTATGACTGGATTTGTTTGTTTTTCTCGTTTTTCTTTGTTAAAGGGTCTGTATTTCGTGATATTTGTCAAAGTCGTGTCTTTTGGGAATGGAGTTTTGGCGTTCCCCATTTCACGCAGCCTACATATGGTCATTGTACCTACTGAAATTGTGTTTTAATGGTACGATGATGCCGTGTGAGTAAATAAATTAAATAAATAGATTGTCTGATTCCAGCTTCTTTAGGGGCACTAGGCAGTTTGAGCCATTTTTTCGCTGTTTTCTTGCTTTTGCAAAGGTGTTGTTTTCCACTAAGAGGTGCTAGGGGCGAGACGACCACCATTCAACTTAAAAAAAGTCATATAACCATCCCAATGACTTCAAAGTTGTTTAGTTAAGGTAAATTAAGCTAACGTAACTACATAGCACCCAGTTCATTTGTTGTAGAAAATTAAAATCTTTGAGTTGTGGACAAAACAAGACATTGGAGGATGTCATCTTGGGCTTTGGGAAACATTTTTGAATTTAAAGGCTCATGTGTCACAAAAACAGCCTTTTATCATTTAAAGAACATTTCCAAGGTTAGGCTGTTTTTCCTCACACAGAGAAACCAAGGCATATGCATGAAAGTGTCATTCAACCCTGAATGAATGATGACTGAAATCCCAAGGCCATCCTACCTGCAGCACAGCGTAGTTGCTAAGCAGAGAGCAGCGCATGGTGGAGGTCCTGCTGTCACTGTGGACCAGCTGACAGCCCTCCTGGCTCCAGCTCCCCTGTTTCTCCAGAGCCTCCAGTCTCCACTGGGCCGCCACAGCATCAGAACCAGGGGACAAGTGGCGCACCGACACCCAGATGGGCTCCGAGTGGTTCCACATGCTGCAGCCATCTGCTCCAGAAAGTAGGGGGGGGAGAGAGAATCAAACACAGATACTTTTATGTTGTTACATAAGAGTCAGTTTGTGATGCCCATTCTACGTTCCCTCAGTCTTATGTTATTTTATAAAAAAAGAATTTGTGCATCAAACTAATTAAATGACTTTTTCAGATCTAATGATTGTAGTTGGTCCCTAGTGGACTTTTCTTTCAAATTTTGTCTCTTTTTAAAGGTGTTTTAATGTATTATCTGCGCTAGCTTTTCCAACATTTTAGACGTTTATATGGTAATAATGATGGTCCAAAACAAAGTGAAATTGCATTCTTTTTATTTATTAAAAAAAGTCACATTTTCCTGATTTAGGACCCTTAACCCTCATGTTGTCCACAGGTCAAATTGACCCATTTTCCTATATCAATGTTCTTTTTAATTACCCAAAATAACATGATTGATTCCACACAACGTTCTTTGTGGTGATTTCCATGGGTAATGTTCTAGGTTGTTTGTATAGATTTAAACCAATCACCACCATCATGACCCTGACATCCAGCGCCAGACTTTATCACAGCATCATCACAGCACTTATCACAGCTTTTATAGCTAAAAGTTTATTGTTATTGTTATCTTTATACTGTTTTTTTCTATAAAGTATTTTTTATCTTTTAATACCTCGTTATTTTTTATTCAAGTGCCGCTGAAATCTGCTGCTGGAAATTTCATGCAAATTTCCATGCAGGAGTCATCCCAAAAGGATCAACAAAGAGAAGTCTAAGTCTCATACATCCGATGAGCCGGACCAGTTTAACCCCAAGACTTTGTCGTTGATGTTATAGATAGCTGAGCCTTTGGTTAGGAATCACGCTACATTTACTGTAACATGTAGGCTATTCTTGTAACATGATGTCCTAAATTAAACAGCCATCTATAAGAACAAGAATTTTAAAAAAGGCCCAGCATTGGTTAGTGTCTTTCAAACTGTATTTCAAACTGTATTTTAGGGTGCACTTTCCCTTTAAATGTGAGAAAACCAAGGTGGTTTCACTGAATGGGCTAAGAGGGTTCTTTACTAGAGGTGTAACGATATTTATTCAATGAACCACCATCCAATATTATTCTCAAAGATTCTGTAGATTCCCACATTATATTTATTCCTTTTTTATCAAAAAGAATAGTGTGTTTGTAATTTAATTGTCTGGAAGAGCTCAATTAATACGTAATACAATTGTCGAATCATAATTTCAGTAGCTTTTTGGAGTTTCTATTAACATAACTTTGTTAAACTGTTAAACTTTCATTCGCAGGCTCCCTGAATCGAGTCAAATCAAATTTGTGTTGTGACAGATTTTAAAATATCAGCAAATATCGCAATGGTGTCAGAAAAATCTATATATTCCCGTATCGTGATTATGATTTACATCCCTGTTCCTCACCTAGGCCGACAAAGATGACAGGCGTGTTGACGCTTCGTCGGCGAGAGTGATCCCCCGCGTTGCTCGAGTTCCCGGACAGAGGGAAAAAGCTGCCGGTTCTAAAAGCTACGAACTGCAGCTTACAGTCTGCGGGAGCATCAGGAGGAAACAGAGTAGCTGGGAGAGTCACCGAGGCCAGGGCCACTGAATTCTGGAGGGGGGAAAAAGACAGATGAATCCACCAGAAGCTACACCTTGATATCTGTGAGTGCAGATACAATCAGTTACTGATGGGACAGTGTGTAGCAGTGGTGGAAGAAGTATTCAGATCCTTTACTTAAGTAAAAGGTTAATATATAGACCTTAGTGGTCCCCTAATACTGTATCTGAAGTCTCTTTTATATAGACCTTCGTGGGTCCCCTATACTGATCTGAAGTCTCTTTTAATCGACCTTAGTGGTCCCCTAATACTGATTTCTGAAGTTTTCTTTTATAAGATCTTAGTGTCCCATATACTGTATCTGAAGTCTCTTTTATATAGACCTTAGTGGTCCCCTAATACTGTATCTGAAGTCTCTTTTATATAGACCTTAGTGGTCCCCTAATACTGTATCTGAAGTCTCTTTTATATAGACCTTAGTGGTCCCCTAATACTTATCTGAAGTCTCTTTTATATAGACCTTAGTGGTCCCCTAATACTGTATCTGAAGTCTTTTTTATATAGACCTTAGTGGTCCCCTAATACTGAATCTGAAGTCTCTTTTAAATCGACCTTAGTGGTCCCCTAATACTGTACTGAAGTTTCTTTTATATGATCTTAGTGGTCCCATAATACAGTATCTGAAGTCTCTTTATATAGACCTTAGTGGTCCCCTAATACTGTATCTGAAGTCTCTTTTATATAGACCTTAGTGGTTCCCTAATACTTATCTGAAGTCTCTTTTATATGACCTTAGTGGTCCCCTAATACTGTACTGAAGTCTCTTTTATACAGCCTAGTGGTCCCCTAATACTGTACTGAAGTCTTTTTATATAGACCTTATTGGTCCCCATACTGTCTGAAGTCTCTTTTATATAGACCTTAGTGGTCCCCTAATACTGTATCTGAAGTCTCTTTCCCAAAATTCAGCCTTGGTGCAGAATTACAGAGAAGCAAAGAAAGGGGAGGTAACCTTGCCCCTTATGATCTCATAAGGATCAAGATTCTAGATCGGCCCATCTGAACTTTTAATTTTCTCAAAGGCAGAGCAGGATAGCCAGGGCTCGGTTTACACCTATCACCATTTCTAGCCACTGGGCGACCATAGGCAGGCTGGGGGAACTCATATTAATGTTTAAAAACCTCATAAAGTGAAATTTTCATGCCATGGGACCTTTAAGTAAAAGTATGTAAGTATCATCATGAAAATGTAATTTAAGTGTTAAAAAGTCAAAGTACGCAATGCAGAAAAATCCTCACATTTTAGAAACTGGAATCGATCAAAACCGTTTCTGTCAGTCAACTAAGTGTTAAATGGTCTGATCATTTCAGCTGTACTTGTAGGCCTGTATGTACATTGTTGGATGGTATATTTATAACAAAAATCACATTTCATAAACTACAATTGTTTTGTCTGCACAAATCTTAATTTGTAAAGTAACTAAAGCTGTCAGATGAATGTAGTGGAGTAAAATATTTTTCCTCTGAAAGGAAGCGGATTAGAAGAGGAAAGTGACACGAAAAGAAAAGACATAACCACGTCAAATTTGTACTTAAGTTCAGTACTTGAGTAAATGTACTGAGTAACTGAGTAACAGTAGGTACCGGGAGGGCTGCTCGGGCCTCACCTTCAGGGGGAAATTGTGGAGGGAGGTGTTGTGGGTGCCGGTGCTGCAGCGAAAACGAAGCTGCTGCTCGTGAGCGGACTCGGACGGCTCCGTTCCCAGGCTGCCCGTCGAGACCTCGCGCCGCTGGTACGCCGTGCAGGTGATGCCGGTGAAGTGGGCTGGTCGAATGAAGTGGGCCTCCATCACGATGTTCCTAGACACCTACACGCATCCACATGGAAACGGTATTTTAGATTGATGTGTTTATAGGATTGTGTCCATGTACAGTTCAAGAAATTATAAGAAGTTGATGGGATTTACATTTTGCTTTTTATATTTTCTGGAATTTTCATTGTTTTGTTATGTTATGTTGGCAAAACCATTGTGAAAATCAAACTTAAAATATGCACCTTTGCAGCGGGGGTGTCAACCGCCACGCTGAAATATGATTGGATCAGAATGCTGTCACTTTGCTGCCTGTTCTGCCAATCACTCCCTTTCCATTTGGTAAATAAATGTAAACTTTAAACACACGTTGTATGGCAATCCTGTACTTTGTTGAAATTTTGAGGCCAGTTTAGAAGTAGAAACATAGCCAACTCGCTGTAGAGAACTCGTTGCTGTAAGAACTAAATTGTGTTTTGCACTTTCTTTCTGTGCCTTATCTAAAAACTGTGTATTGTATTGTATGTGTTTTGTATTTGAATACACAAATTGTTGAAAATAAAAGTGAGTGAAATTAATAATGAATGTGATTTTATTCAGCAACATTTTGTTGTTCTATCTTATCCAGTATTTCCTATATTTCTAAACAGATTTTCTATGCTGTATTCTGACAAAATGTCCCCCCCCCCAACTGATTATTGGTTCCCCCTGTGTAACCCCACTTAAAAAGATCCTTGAATTGCCACTGGGGGTCCCTAACTGTGTGTCAATCACTGCCCATGCACACGCATCCATTCTCCCTTGTAGGGGGAGGGGCTTTGGGATTTAGCAGAAAGAAAGGAGGGATTGAGAAGTTGTTGATGTTCCATTTTTTTGGGCTATGACCTGGATGTCCTCATTAAAATGCAAATCAATTCATAACATTTTTGACACGCGTGTTTCTGAATTTTTGTTGTTGTTGTTATTCTGTCTCTCACGGTTCAAATAAATCTACCGTTAAAATGATAGACTGATCATTTCTTTGTCAGTGGGAAACTGTACAAAATCAGCAGGGGATCAAATACTTTTTCCCTCGCTGTGGTCCGTACCATGGAGAAGTCCTGGGCATGGCCGTGCAGCTGGGGCCAGGCCAATGTCTCCAGAGAGTAGACTATGGAGCTGCAGGCTCTCTTCTCTCTCTGGGCCAGAGCGAGGATCTGGTGGTCCACCTGCATCAGGTTACTGCCCATCTCCACCAACACCTTTGACAGCTGGAACAGACACACACACACACACAGGAAAAGGACAATAACGACTGTGATCGCAGATGATTTCCCAAATTGATTCCAATTTATAATGTCCAGATTCGATTCCATGTCAGTTAGGTTAGGGGAATTTGCAGTTACAATACCAACTTTGCTTAGATATGAAAAAGATTCTATGAAAACATCTGCTTTAAATTGTACAACCCTTAAATATTTTGTATAAATCACCAGGTTAATGTTTAATTTAAGATCTAACCCCGAAAGTTTGATTAAAAGATCAATTTGGAGTATTTTATTAATCAATATCAAATCACTCAAACAGAGATCATTTTTAATTGAAGAACCAATTATTTTAACCCATCTCTTATACCTGTATGATACACAGCATACTTTTTTATTGTGCGTTTTAGGCCTTCATAATAAGGGCTCCTGCACACTGCCTGCATGGCGTGAGCGTGTCAGCTGCGTGGCGTGTCCGTTTTTATGTGTGCTCCCATGGTAACAGGTACGAGCTCTCACACCGCCTGAGTGACACACACGTCTCAGGCGCGGCTCTTTCACACGACACACACGCGTGTTGGAAGCGTTTCCAGGCAAAATAGAATACAAAAAGAGGTTTATATGTCATTTTGACACAAATACATTTAATACATGAAATTTTGATGTTTGAAAGTCTCCAAGTTTTGACATCAATGCAGATATAAATGTAAAAAAACAAATAATAACTATCGATTTTCAAATATTGCACCTGTCAATACAGAATGAAGTGTTCTGTGGCCTATTTTGCCGTCAATACTGCAGACCTTGTCGTTGCTCTTATCTAATCCGTGTATATTTATGTTTAATATGAAGTGTACTAGTGCTTGAGTTTGGTCAATTTCCACAACTCTCTCTCCCCACATGTCAAACAAGGGTGATCCAAATCAAGGGACTTTTTCAGCTGCAGCGCCGCGTCGGACATGTTTCTGGTGTGCAAAGCTAAAAGTTTTTGGTCCCCAGAACGTTCTGCGAACGTTTGTTTTTGGTTGTGGGAACGTTCCCTGAAGGTTAGGTTTGGTTAGGTTTTGTGTTGCGTTTTGATTGTTTGAGAAAGTTAGTTTAACGTTCTGGGAATGTTAGTTTTTGGTAACATCGAATGTTCTAGGAACGTTCCCGTAACATTGGAACCTTTAGAAAACGATTATTCCAATTTCATAATTATTTTAAACTGTCTGTGCATGTGCAGGGATGAATTATTATAAATTGGCAGGAATTAATGAACAGGCAAACTTTTATATACAATATAGGTAGGGGAGAAGGGGGAGAAAGAGGGGGAATGGGAAAAGGACCGGGACGCACGCTGTACCAGGCGAGCCATCCCGGGACACTCGTAGAATACATTTTGGTAAGTAATTAAATCATTTTTACCTCTCGCAGCTGTCTGACATAATCCATAAACTTCTCCATCATTTGCGCCACATACAGCACATCCACGGAGTCGGTGAAGCCGGCAGCCTCCAGGGTGTATGTGCGCACCTGATGTGCCACAGTGACAGCATTGGATTCATTGATGGGCCTCTGTGAAGGACAAATAGGACAATTGTGATGTCATGAAATCAATGATGAACATTATGGACTAAACAAAAAAGTGTGAAATAACTGAAAACATGTCTTATATTCTTGTTTTTTCAACTTATCCTCAGCAGCAGACGGGACTCTTCCTTTCCCGGGGCGGTCCTCACGGGAGCCAGTTTCGTTGTAGCGCTTGATGGTTTTTGCGACTGCACTCGGGGACACATTTAAAGTTTTCGCAACTTTCCAGACTGACTGACCTTCATTTCTTAAACTAATGATAGCCACTTGTTTCTCTTTACTTAGCTGATTGGTTCTTGCCATAATATGACTTCTACCAGTCGTCCAATAGGCTGTGTTTCAACCTGACTTCTGCACAACACAAACGATGGTCCCAACTCCATTAATAAGGCAAGAAATTCCACTAATTAACACAGACAAGGCCCACCTGGGAAGGGAAAACCATTTCAGGTGACTACCTCATGAAGCTCATTGAGAGAACACCAAGCAGCATTATCAAAAAAGCAAAGGGGGGTACTTTGAAGAAACTAGAATACAAGACATGTTTTCAGTTATTTCAGACTTTTTTGTTAAGTACATAATTCCATGTGTTCATTCATAGTTTTGATGCCTTCAGTGATAATCTACAATGTAAACAGTCTTGAAAATAAAGAAAAACGCATTGAATGAGAAGGTGGGTCCAAACCTTTGGCCTGTACTGTACATAATCTTTTATGTAATTTTCTTCCCTCTACAACCATCTTGTGACCTCATGGGGGGCCAGACTACAGGTTAAAAAACAATGGCTTAAATATCCCTTTAGATAATAGTTACTTCAACATTCCTTAAGAGATTATTTTCTATAAGTATTTCTTTTTGGTCAGCGGTCCAAAGAAACCCAACAGAGAGGCTATATTGGGAGAAATTTGATTTCCAGTGAAGGCATTTTCCTGGTTGGTGAAACACACCAGCCCATTACTTTAAGAGGTAATAACCACTAATAAACCAGAAAGGTCTATCATATGAAAATATAATCTAGGGACATATACCAATTAAAAATATCACAACTAGAATTGGCCCACCCAAATGGTTCATACTGTGTATGTTCCATTTTTGGGTCTTGGCCCGTGGACTAAAAGTGTTTTAATCATTTCTTTCCATTGGTATTTTATTTCTTTTTTGCTTGCGCATGCACTGTTTTGGTCTTTCTGCATTTTAACCATGTTTATCATGGTCTAAACAGACACTGGAATTCTATGCAATTTCATTACGGTGCAATATTTAATACTTAATCACTCAATCTCATTACTGTGCAATGTTTAATACTCAGGACTTTTGATACACCAAACTATATTTTTGCATAATGTGTATACAAACCCTTTATCTTTCTTATTATTTTATATATGTATATAGTTGCTCTCAGGAACTGTGCACCACGTTCCACCCTCTCTTTTTTTCTTTTCTTCTTCTTCTGCACTGCTTACATTTTATATTTTTATATTTCGTGTTGACACTATAAAGGCGTTGCTTCCATCTCGTTGCACAGGTACTGCACTTGAATGTGTATAATGACAATAAAGGCTTTGTATTCTATTCTATTCTAAAGCACTTTGTGACTTTGTCTGTAAAAGGTGCTGTATCGAATAAACTTTGTGTTTACTGAACAGAAGCCATGTACTGTAGTACCCCCGGGAACTACTGACCAGTATGAAGGTATGCAGGACACGGGTGATGCCATTAGTGTAGTGACAGTCTGTGTAGTCGCCCTCCTGCCAGTTTCCAGAACGGTCACAGTATCGAGAGGCTTTTTTCTGCTCAATACCTCCCTCCACAGACAGGGAGGGGTAACGCAACTGCAGGCAGTACTGATGGGAGGTGATGCCCGCCAGAGTCCTGGGCCACCTGGGGATTCAAAACCAGAGAGGAGTGAGACGGCTGACTCTTTACGTATGAAATAATAATCACCCAATTTGACCATAACTGACCTGAACTCCCCACGGTTGTTGACAACTTTGTCCTCTGGACAGAAGGAGGCGCTGTTCTCCAGCACCACTATTTCGACACTGCGAGAGGTGTTGCCCCGCCCAGTGGAAACCACACACTCCCACTCGCCCCTGGCCTCCACATGTACGTTGAATAGAATAAGCTCACTGGATAAGAGGGATAGAGACGGCTCATTATAACACATTATCGCCACATGCTCCGACGTGTGTCTTAAACAATAAGTACATCACATCACTCAAAAATGTTCTTTGCACAAGAATTAAAAGGGTTATAAATATTAGAATATTACGGAAGAGGATTAGGGCCAATGAGAAAAATGTATTTCACTTATGAGTTTGAGTCTGACCTTTATCTCACAATTCTGACTTTAAAGTTTATTTTACATCCTCTTTCATAGTAAATTCAAAAAACTAATTGGATGAGGAGGATATTGACAGCTCATTGTATCATTATAAGTTTAAAGTCAGAATCTAATCTCACAAATAATGTTTTTTCTCCTATGGAATAGGTATGAATTAGAATAGGCTGACTGGATTAAGAGGATAGAGACAGTTCATTATAATACTTTATCGCCACATAAAGTGTCTTAAATATTAAATCTATCTTTGCTTAGGTTATAAACATTTGAAAATTACGGAAAATTAGGGCCAATGTGAAAAATGTATTTGAGTTTTATCTAAAATAAAGTCAGAACTCTCACTTTAATCTCAGAATTTGAATATCTTTTCCACTTGTGGCCCTAATCCTTTTACGTAGAATATAGAATAGACAAAGCTCACTGGATATAGAGAGAGAGAATCTGAAAAATGTATTTAAGTTGAGATATGTTAGAACAAAGTCAGACCTTTCACCTTATTTCAGAAATCTGACTCCAAACTCAGAATTTAAATACATTTTTTCACATAATGCCCTAATCTTCTTCCCTAGGATGCTTTTTTTTTAAAGTAACAAAACATTGAGATAGGGACAACAAAAGTGTTCTTTCCATGTTGAGGGAAACACAACACAAGGGTCAATAACAATAAGTTCATCAGATCACTCAACTTGTTCTTTGCCCAACAATAAAATAAAACGTTTAATACATTTGACTTTAGACAGCCTCTTTAGAGGACAAAAGAGAAACAGTCAGACAGTTTGTGCACCTGGTGATGAAGGTGCAGTCGTGCAGCACGCTGTTCTCCAGCTGGACACCCATCTCTGGGTCAGAGGTCACCAGCTGACCATTGTGACGCCAGTGTAAGGTGGTGATCTTGTCCACCAAGGCGGCGGTGCAATGGAAGGGCAGCCGGTCGCCTTTGAAGACCACCTGACGCTGGGACGGCAGCAGGGACAGGGTGTGCAGCTCCAGAGGACCGTCTAAACAACAACAACAACATGGACACAGACGCAACCGTTACGCATCACTCTGAATTCTTTCTGCCACGCTGTAAATAACTGTCTGTCCCCCAGTCTGTGGCTTGCAGAACATACACAGCAGCGCTTTCAGTGAAAGACTCATTCTCCCAAAATGCAACACAGAGCGCCACAGGAAGTCATTCCTGACTGTGGCCATCAAACTTTATAACTCCTTCCTCTAAGTGTCTGACACACAGTGCAATAACACTGGCTTAAAATGTGTGCAATACCCCCCTGCTTCCATTATTATTATTATTATTATTATTATTATTATTATTATTATTATTATTACTGTTCACCATTACAACTCCTTAATTATGTAAATACAGTATCATAAAATTGCTTTAACTGTCCAAATACCGTACATATCCACACTCCTTATATTTCTTTATTTATATTTCTACTTTCATATTTATACACTTTGTGCAACTGTAACACCGAATTTCCCTTCAGGGATTAATAAAGCATTTCTGATTCTGATTCTGATAACTGTGAAATCTACAGTTATTTACTTTAGATTTCACAGTAACACTACTGTATATGATTTTTACAGTAGACTGCAGTAAAGTTACATTACAACCTTGTCGACATGACAACATCACAATAGTCTAAGTATCACAGTGGAAATCACAGTAGTCAAAGCATTACTGTAAAAAAAAAAATCACAATATAGCCACTATAGTACTGTAAATAGTAAAGTAAATGTCTGTATTTTTACTTTTAACTTGTATTTTCCAGGGATTACATAAAATACTGTGAATGGAAGTACGGTACCTATACTGTAAAAAGAATTCACAGTAACTTGCTGCCAATTGTTGGCAGTAAGTTACTATAAATCTTACGTTAAATTTGTTACAGTGTACTCTCTCATTACTCAACCTCAGCTAAATGTTTCCACGGAAGCCATTACGAGTGTGCTCCAGATTGGATGCGGACAGCAGCGATACCTAAATGCAGCCCACAGGATTACACACAGCTCACTGATGCTTTTAGAAATATGTTCCTGGGGTTGATCGCTTTCACTCTTTGGTGTAGGAATTCTTAAAAAATACGGTCTTATGAGTGCACCGTCATTGTCATTCACAAGCCGATGATCTCTGACACCAAGCGGTGAACTGCCTCATTTAAACGCTTCATTCTAGCCAGGCTCTCACCACAGCTCAGCTGGCTTTCCCTTAGTCCACGCAGGGGCTTTCCCTTCAGGCTCCTCGGGTAGGCACACAGGGTTTCGTCCCCCAACCGGGCTGAACTGCTGCGAAAGAATCCCGGGACCCAACGTAACCCGCAGTCACACGACAGGTAGTCTGAGTTGAAGTTCCTGGACAGAGAAGTGATGGTCATTTATTGTACTTTTCACTCTATCTGCCTCAGATACTGTGTTATCGTGTTATAACTCTAGTTGCTCATTATGGGATCGACATATCAGACCAGACCTCTGGATTAACAGAAGAACATGTCAGCTGGTAAAGTCTGACATCCTGCGCTGTCAGGCTTTGTTCCTTACCTTCTGCTCTCTGGGAGTGTTTCTAAAAATCCTTTAGCTACAGGAAGCAACAACAACCTTCAAGTTTGCAAGTTACACGCTGAAAATGAAAGGTTTTGAAGTAAAGTGGATCGTGCCACATGGCAGGCCTGGTTGGGTTCTTTCGGGGAATGACTGCAAAGATTTATAAGGAATATGTTTATGGCATTTCCTCTCTAACTGGGGCGTTTTGGGACTGATTGGTGGGATTGCTGTGGATGAAGTAAACACGGAGATACACAGGTAAGAGATAATGAGGTGCAACTATGTATCAGCTATAATTTGGAGCTCACGTTGTTGTATCTTCTTATCTGTCACATACAATGTAGTCAAATTCAAGCGTTAGGAGCAGTGGACAAGGTATCAAAGGAGGCTTGAGCACCTGCACTTTTTCTTCCTCGTGAGAAAGTGCCCTTTATCTGGGGAGCCATTTTTTTTATTTTTTATAAATGAATATATTCCCATCCGCGCACAGCTTTACTGTCCAACTAAATAATTTCATGAATAAAAAACATCTGGTCGGAGATTTCAATTTGTTGAGTTCCGATTAAAATAAATTGGTAAGAAAGTCAGAGTGGTGTTAACATATTTAATGTTTAAATTAAAAAAATCTATTTTTTACGTGTCTGTGCACGTCCCTGCAGTGGACAACTACATATACAGCATGCGGGGAGCAACTCGGGGTTCAGTGTCTTGCTCAGGGACACTTTTGCATGCAGCAAGTGGAGCCTGGGATCAAACCACCAATCTTGTGGTTGAGGAGCAGCCTCAACCCCAACGACCTTACTCCGCAGCGCTGTGGAGTAAGTTCTGGCAACGCGAGACTATTCCAGGCTTGACGCATATTTGTTATGTGACACCCACCCCAACAGTATATAAATATTACAGATTTATTGTTTTCGCTCTAAAATCAATTGACTGTTTTATGGAAGAACTGGCAGCACAACAATCAAGGAAAGGTCGGTCTGCAACCACTTCAGATCTGAAATGTTTGCGAACTGATTTGCGGTTGCCTAGGTTGAAATGAAAATATCCAAATTCAATGTCAAATAAATCCTCATTGCTTATTTGAGTTTTTCTACAGGCTGGAAGTTGTTGTAAAAGCAAACCCTAGCCAAATAAATATGAACTAAAAATAAACCTTGTGTTTGTCTACAGTATTAATTGTTTTATTCATATATGGAATGGTATGCTGGGAGAGTGCAGGCAGCGTCTGATACTCACACTAGCTTGAGGGACGGCAGCTCCTGAAACACTCCAGGATCCATGGTCGATATGATGTTGCCAGAGAGGTTCCTAGCAGTACACAAGATACAGATGAAGTCAATCCCATAGATTACCCACAATGCAGAAAAAACAATATGTATATTTTTTTTAGGATCAGTTTGTCTCTCTCTTACAGTTTAGTGAGATTGCTCAACCCCTGGAACATGTCTGCAGTCAGGCAGCCAATGCGGTTGTTGGAAAGGTCGCTAAAAGTGTAAAAAGACAAAGGAATGTATTGGTTATTTTTGAAACAGGGGGACTCGTCACAGACGGTGATATCTTGACTCTTTCCATGCCCATGTTGTTTCTGTGATACCAGATTAAACACTGCTTTCTGTAGAGCTGTAAAAATCTTTTGGAATGTTACAAACTCCAACACAAAACTTTGGTTAAATGCTTTAAGCATTTGCTTAAAACTTGATATTATTGAACGTCCGTTACATCCAAGCTATTGCCAAATGAGTTGCATCCATCCATCCATCCATTCATCCATCCATCCATTCATCCATCCATCCATCCATCCATCCATCCATCCATCCATCTTCGTCCGCGGGGGGAGCAGCTCCAGCGGGGGACCCCAAACTTTCCTTCCCCGAGCCACATTACCCAGCTCTCACAGGGGGATCCCGAGGCGTTCCCAGGCCAGGTTGGAGATATAATCCCTCCACCTAGTCCTGGGTCTTCCCCAAGGCCTCCTCCCAGCTGGACGTACCTGGAACACCTCCCCAGAGAGGCGCCCAGGAGGCATCCTTATCAGATGCCCGAAACATGACAAATGAGTTGCTCCAAAGCTTTTAAGACTATTAGCTCTACACAATTCTCTCTGGATTTCTCAGTATGACTATGTTCAGAAGATTATGGCGTCTGGCTTTTGCGCACAGAAACTCGAGTGAAGATAATTACCTCATCTGAAGAGTCAATCAGGTTTCCTCCGTGGCTACTAGCAGCTGTTTGCGTGTGTTGGGGATGCTCCAAGCGATACAGAACCCAAAGCTCTAAAGGACGCTAATGCTTCTGCGGAGGCTCTACGCTTTCGCTGTGACCTACGTAAGTGGCCTGGTGGTTATACTGGTGCGCTGGTGTGTGTACGTTGAGCCGGCACGCGCGTGTGTGTGTGTGTGCGTGGGGGGGGGGAAGGAATGGTGTGTATGATAGAGGGGAGAAGTGAGAGAGTGACGGTGGATTAGCTTCAGAGCGAGTACCGACTCTAGAGTCATAGTGAGAGAAACAAAGTGTCTCCCCTGTTCCTTCTGTCCACAGTGAGACATCTTTAGCAGGAAACGTTAACCTTCTCCTTGATTCCATGTTGTTAACGGAGAAGGAGAACGTCAGGCTACGGCGTAGGGTCCGGTATAGACATTGAGTGGTCTGCGGGGGTCTGCCACAGTCCCTGCCACTTTCCCCTATCTCTGCTCTATAGGGCCCCTGTAGAGGTTTATCACTAATGGGGTAAAGCAGGGCCCCTGTTCTGAGTGTGATGTATAGCCACCGCCATAGAGGGATCTGCTCTGTTGCACCTCTGACACTACCCAGCCGAGAGCTGTCCAGAGCATGTGTTTATCTCCCCCTGTTTGTTTTGAGAAGCCCCAGACCTCGCAGGGAAAACACAAGAAGGGGGAGGAGGGAGTGGGAGTCACGCGGCGCAGCACAGACGGCTGGCTCCGCCAACCCACGCCTCAACCAAAACCTCGGTGTCCAAAGACACAATGAGTGAGCAGTGAGTGGCTGCAGCCGCCCTGTCACATCCAATGATGTGTGAGGAGCCTCTCTGCGTGGTCCTGAGGTTTCCACGGGGTGGAAGCGGGACACCAGAAATGACATCACAGGGACAGCGTCAAGATCGGTCAGCGTCAACACTCAGTGAAACAGGCCTTTATGGTGTTTTTATTTCTAGTTTCTTTTTTTTATTGCTTGCTCTTTTGACAGCTTTTGGGTTTTATTTTTAAAATATTTACTCTTGTGAAACTCTTTGTGATAGAGATGTTTCATTACCAGTATCGGAATAGCCTCTGATACTGCCTATATTGCTGGTATAAATATTGGCAATGCAATACCTTGTAATTTAGCCCAGAAGAAAATCTACTTTAAAATAGTTTATTTATGTTTTTTTTTCTGTTGCCAAACTAGATAATAAAAGAAAGTTCTATGGCATTCATTGTTTGTTCATGTTTCACAAAAAGTTTAACATGAGCTAAAATTAGAGCCCGACCGATATATCGGCGGGCTAGTATTATCATTTCCCGATATGTTAAAAAATAAATAAATATATATATATATATATATATATATATATATTTTTTTTTTTAAATATTCATTAACATTCATAAACATTCATCAGAATCATCCATTATGACAATAAGTGATTCTGATAAATGAGTATCTAAAAAATTAAAACGGACCGTCAGCCATGTTGTGAGTTGTTGCCGTTGCATAGTTTGTCCACCAGAGGGCGCTCTACAACGTCCCTGTTGGCAACAACAACAGGGTATTTTTGTTACGGTGTTTTTGTTAAAGGACTTTAAGTTTCATATCTTAAGTTTGTATTTTTATACATTTTTATTTATCCGACCTTTAATTTATTTAGATGTTCCTCTGTTCTGTTGTGACAATAAAACAAATTATTATCATATCATTTTAGTGAGACCTAGAAAAAACTAATGTTTTTTAAAAACGGCAACATATCGGCATGTCGGTTTTTTAAATAACCAAATATTTAAAGATTAAAGATCCTTTATCAGTCGGGCTCTAGCAAAGATAGAAATCCTATCACATCCATACAGGGATAGTAGTGTACAGCTGTTCATAAAATATGTAACCCACTGGTATCAGATCAATACTTGGTATCGGCATTGGGAAGGAAACTGATTTTGGACCATCTCCTGACCTTGTTCTGTAACAGGTGCTGTATTAAACAAACCTATTCTCTGGCACAAATTGTAAGTGTGAACAATCTATTGTATTTGAAATGATTGATTATCTGCAGTGCATTCAGATTTTTGAGGGGATTGAGATGCTTGAAGACATGCCAGACCTGGCAAAAAAAGACAAAGTTCTGCAGTGATCAGCTTTGATTTTGTGCGTTAATTTTCATTTCACTATGTTGTATGTTTACGGGCTTTAGAATGCACAAAAACTCTCAAAACTTTGCAGGCATAGTCAAAATAGTAATTACTTTGATTTGATATTGCATTTGGGCTTGGTGGTTCTACAGCGCCACCTAATTAGTTTTGACACCAGGAGTTCAATATAACACATGACATCTGCCATGAGTTGCAAAAACATCTCCAACACAGCCTGTTAACATAGATATGAGGGATATGATTTGTCTCATACCAAACAACTGAATGATGATTCCTGTTGATATGTTTGCTGCTCTAAACCCTGAATGGAATGTAAATCATGGTAATGTCTACTTACAGTTTCCGAAGCTCAGACAGGCCCTGGAAGGCTCCAGACATGATGGTGCTTATTAGGTTGTGCTTGAGGTCCCTGAGGAGAGAGAAAATATTATGTGGATAAGTTGCACGTTTTGAGAGATATGTCTGGTTCCTCCTGCCGACAGTTAGATCAGAATATCAGGACCCCACTTACGTCTGTACCTGGAGTCAGCAACTTAGCTTAGCTTAGCACAAAAACTAGGAATGGGGGTAAACTAGCCTTGCCCTGTTTGAAGCGAACAAAATCCGCATACCGCATTCCTCTAAAGCTCATAAATGCAAAAACTGAAATTTAAAAAAAAACAACTATTCACCATTTTTGTTACATTTGGACAGAGCCAGCTAGCTGTTTCTCCCTGTCCACAGTCTTTATGCTAAGCTAGGCTAAACCAGCTGCTGGCTGTAGCCTCATACTTAACGGACAGACGAGAGGGGTAACAATCCTCTCATGTCATCTAACACTTGGCAATTCAATTATAACAGAAGTTATCTCATGACACTTACAGATAGAGTAGGTCTAGACCACACTCTATAGTTTACAGATAGAATTCCTCCCAAGAGCATGCATTTGGCGTGACAGTGGCAAGGAAAAACTTCTTTTTAACAGGCAGAAACCCTCGGGTAGATGGCATGTCTCTTGGTAGGCGGCCATCTGCAGCGACCAGTTGGGGAGAGGGGCAGAAAGAAACCTATTTGCCAATATGTTAAACTATTCCTTTAACGCAGAGACTGTGAGAAGAGAATGCTTTTTTGACTTTCAAATGAAGGAGTAGAAGAGTGGAGACACATTTCTTAAATGTCCAGTCAGTGAGACACAGCAGGGGATTTCAGATAGATAGGAAATCTTATCCCATCAGCCACCTGGGCTTGGGGTTAGCAAGATGCAGAGGCTTGACCCAATAAAATATTAGTAGAATTTTCGTTTTTCTGCCCATTTCAAAATGACTGTTCCCTTGATAAAGTTGGCCATTGCAAACCATAAATATTCATTATTTGAACTGCCTTTGAAGATCAAGTATCATACTATCCGCTGCACTTTTCTCCACCCTCTTCCCATTCCGCACCCACACCCATGTGTTTAAACACTCAGCCAGATGCCCCTGTCCATCAGATAACCCGCATTAGATTTTGAATCCAATACGTTTTTTTTATTGGCCAGGTGGGAAGAGCGAGGTTAGAGCGGGTCAAAAGAGACGGGTGGCTATCGACAGGACACAGCCGCTGTGTGTTGGAATGCGGTCCATGCTCCTACAGCATGAAAAATGCCTGCTCCCATTGGACACATGGTCACAGAAGAGGATTTCCTTCCAGGAGCTCAAAAGCATCAACGCTGTGGCTGCATTTTTGTCTAATTCACTTCTACCCAAGATGCCACTGTGGTAGGCAAACCTCACGGGACTTTCTGGCCCTTTTTTCCCACTAAAATGATCAGTCATCGCTGTTCTCGACCACACAGCCTCACACCATGCACGACCTCAGGCATCTCTAAACCATTGTCTTGTCCGCTTTCCAGGAGATGAGCTATTTCCATCCAACTACGGGCAGGAAAATTGTTTTAGAAAATGGCTTCCAGTTACGAATTACACCACACGGTGCGGTATGGCTTGGATAGAGTCAGAGATCAGGGGTTTTGCTGTTGCTGTTGCTGTTACTGTTGCGACACTCTTGCAGAGTCATCATCGCTCATATCTGGGTTATAGATGGGAGACAGGTTATAATGATGGAGCAAACGCTATCTGGCCTCGCACCAAAAGGCTGAGGTCTGTTGTGTTTGTCTCAAAGCAGACTGCCTCGGAGAGCTCAGCCCAGCTCTTTGAGGGCATGCCAGCTTGTCACTTTGCAACAACTTCACAGCTTTTATTTAAAAAAAAAAAGGTTAGAGACGTTTCCACCTCTATGACTCTGACCGAGACGTAAAATGTTTTCTCAAATCCAATCAAAGACGAGTGTGTGTTTGACACAAAACAAGAATACTCTCCAGTATGTGTGTGCGGGCCTTGCTGGCCTGTCACAATGTGTACGGTAATCTTTGTGTCCTGTCTGAATGTGTTTCTGCATGTCAATAGCTGCATAGGATTTGTTGGACCAGAGAACAATACTGGTGTTTCCAGTCTGTGTGTCCCGGGGCTCATTAGCGCGGCGATGAAAGACGAGGCACTGCCCACTATTTCCTCTCTCTGATGAACATCTCTCCCCTCCCTGTCTGGGCTTTTCACACTCCCACACACACTCCCACGCATGTGCTGTGCAACATTAACTTCCATGTGTATTGTAATGGTTTTAAGACAATCCTACAAGTAAGCAAGAACACCAAATCCTGATTAGGTATCAAGGTAACTCTCGCTTTGCCAGACCTTCCTCCACGGCGCTGCGGAGGAGTGTCTGGCTTGTCCATGCAGCATACCTGGATGGGACAAAAACGCGCTCTGGGTTATTGGCATTTCTTTAAACCAATCACAGTCTCCTTCGGTGGAGCTAAGAGCAGGACAGAGCCATGGTGCCGCTGCAAAAAAGCCTCGGGAAGGAACTTGTTTTGGTGGAGCTTGTACATTTAAAAGTTGTTTTTGTCGTGCAACAGAAAACTCAGATTGGACAGAAAGTCTAGCTAGCTGTCTGGATTTAACCTGCAGAGAGTCCTCAGAAATCCAAAATTATAAAAATTACAACACAAAGAAAGCGGAAGGTAACACAGTTCTGTCCGAAAAGAAGGACATACGGGTGAATTTCCGGCGGCAACGGGGCAATCCCGGAAGTGGAAGATTGTGGATAAAGACTACAACTGTAGATATTGATCTTACTTTCAAACTTCTTGTTTTCAACTGTCTCAGAAAGTAAAGATTTAAATGGTTTTTTTTTTTAGTGGTATGTTTTTCTTGTCATTTTACCTGTTGTATATGGTGACATCCTACTCAAACGCTGTCAAAGAAGTTATTTTATGACCAACATCATGTTATATAAAGGTCCCATATCATGCTCACTTTCAGGTTCATGCTTGTATTTTGGGTTTCTTCTAGAACATGCATTTCATGCTTTAACGTTATACAAAAGTTTTTAAAAAAGATGCAAAGTAAATCTAAATTTCAATTAAATGACCTTAAAAAACAAAGGCTATGATAATTGTAAACATCATTACAACACAAAGGGAAAGTGGTCTTGCGGCACATCAGTAATTTACGCTATTGTACAACACAATAAATAGAACATATTGTTTAGTTGTGTGGATTTAAAGCACCTCGAACTTTCTGATGATAAACCTTTTGCCCAGTGTGTGTGTGAGAGAGAGAGAGAGAGAGAGAGAGAGACAGAGAGAGAGAGAGAGAGAGAGTATCAGCAGGCCACTACTTCTGATACACTCTCTTATCACCAAGCTGGGGAATGTGGAGGAGCTCACCAAAGTCAACAGGACCTGAAGCAGCGCGCTTAGCCCCACACCATAATCCAGGCTAAATCTGAGCTGCAGCCCCTTGCCCACACACTCCCGTTTATTTCCAACTCTCTTTCAGACCTACAGTACAGTAGCTCCAGCAGGCCACATACTCGGGCGATGACTTGTCTGTGTGCCCTCTGGAGTAGACAGCGCCCTCCCTGACAACAACATCACAGCTCAGTGGCCTCGACACCGATGACAACAGCTGTCGCCGAGCAAGAGGATAATAGCTGACAAGAAAGTTCAACAGCCTCAGGCTTTGCTGAGCATGAAAATATCAAAGTCAAAAAGGCTAGATGTTGCAAAAAGGTTTAAAGTATCTATTACTTTTTCATTATCTTCAGTAGCAGCATGACGTTTTTCAAAAAGCTACATGATTGGTGTTGACACGTTATTATTCCTCTTTGAGTTATGCTTTGTAACCTTGGGGGTGCAGTGCTTTATCCCTTTCGCCACATGCGGCCGGCCTTGTGTGATGGGGCTGTGACAGACTCAAGCTCACCCTCAGCCCAGAAGGAGCCCATTGTCTGCTGCCGTTGGGCCTAACACCAGAGGCTGCCATTAAGAATGTCTCCTCCTGATCAATGGGGCCGGTCCTCTGCCATTCTGAAGAGTCATTTCTCTGCGGGTACATGGGATGAGCACCTGGGCCCCACGCAAGGCTGGAGAGGAGCGACGTGCTTGTAGGGCAGCCAGAGGCTAATAATGAAGACAGGGTCTGTGAAGCGCTCCAGACGTGGAGTGCTCCATTATCAGGAGCACGGCAACAGGGACTGGAGTGCTCCGCTGACATTGTTTAGGCCCCTGGCCCCGAAGGGAGCTGGGAAAACGTCTGAAGCCAGGGAATGGCCACTCATTATCGCCAGACTGGAATCAAGAATTTCCTGTTTCTGGTATTTCTAATGGAACCGAGATACAGAACTTATCAAAGGGAATGTTGCAGTGAAACCACAGAATCTAAAACAAACAGTATATTTTCTATGGAACAACCAAGTGCAAAATCAAATATCTTGAGTAAATACAGGGATATGTGTTAATTCAGTTTGTGTTCTGTTCTTTTGTGGGGGAAGAGAGGGAAAGGAGGAGATGTTTTTATTGAATTATTTGTTTTGATTTGGCTTATCTTTCCCCACATTAATAATTTAAGGGACTTTTACTGTGCTTACTGCATCGAAAGTGTCCGGAATACAGGGAGTCTACGTTAATGTATTGTATTATATGTATTATATGTAAATCATACGTATATTTTCTTCTTGCTCCTTCTCATTCAGGACTTGGAATTATGTGTTTGCATTCAGTTGTTTATGGAATAAACTTATATCAATGACAAAAAATGGAAATACGTGATGAAACAGGGACAATTTCTGTCCTTTAATCATATTTATATGTTGTTGCAACTAAGCAGCTGCCTGAAGAAAGAAACAAATATGTCTCTAGATGGATTAAGCTTTGTTGGAACAAAATGCAAGAGGGGGATAACTGGCACCTTGGTTCCTGACAGAGGTCGGTAGAGCCCATTTTTGTGCTGCGTGTCATTTCCTGTCTGGTTGGCGTCTCTAGCAGAGGCCCTTGCTCGTTTATTTTTACAGTTTCCTTTTTCTCCATTTTTTTTTTACTAGCTAGCTTTCCCCTGTAGGGAGGGGCAGGTGGGTTAGGGGATTCAGTACGGAGCTAAATCGGCCCTGTGTTTGGCCCCGCAGACCCCACCTCCCTACTCCTCAACCCACTTGCTCACAATGGGGGCTCTGTAACACAGGCCCCAAACGTACTCCTGCCTTCCCCCCAAAACAGGAAACCGGGACCTGCCGAGCTCTTGTTTTTCTACTAATTTCCTGCTTTGCTGCCCCTTCCCGAGATTATTTTCTTTATTTTTTTTCCCCCCCGGTTCCTCTCAGATTGGATACCTAATCAACTTTATTTTTTCTGTGTTCATTTGGAAAGTAATTTCAGTACAATAAAGGAGCAAATACAGATTACTACATTCATAAAAACTGCTGTCATTTCATTTGCAATTGGACACATACTTAAGCTATTTCCTGTCAAACCTGGACAGTCCCCCCCATCACCCACTGCCATTAACGAATAAGACCCACAGCTCTGCTCCTCAGTGACAGTAACAAAAACCGTGGATCCAACTTCACAGAAATGGTAAAATACACTTTTATTTGAAGTATAACATATTCTAAGTTGATTATATGTTTCTATAGTCAGCAAGATGATCTGGAGGTGATTCTGCCAAGGAAAACTCTGGAACCCCTGACTGTTATTGACTTCAGTCCTGGCCTCTGGGGCGGCCGCGAGAACAAGGCGATGCCCGTGTTGATTTTCATGAGATCTACCAGCGTGCAGTCAGAAACAATGAACGTCTATGGTTTTAATGGGACATACAGTAAATTGTATTATTTTTCAGATTAATGATGATGTACAATCAAAGCTTCTCACGGTCAGAGGTCAGGAGAGAAAAGGCGGCAAAATGCCATTATGTGTCTGTTTTTCCACTTACTGATTCGGTCAAATATACGATCTGAAGACACCCCAAATTCTCATTGAACTTTTTACCGATAAGTTAATAGACTCAGAGCTGAAACAATGTACACATTAGGACTGGGAAGGAAACAGGAACAGACGCCTTTCATTCAAATTATCAATGAAAAGGGAAAGGCTCGTGTCCGTGAGTGAATTTTCAGCCAGTAGGTGGACTACAGCATGTCGGGAGAGGGAAGG
>NC_045737.1:11466769-11467586 GCF_008692095.1 Etheostoma spectabile
GGGAGGAACAGCGAGAGACCCAGTGAGCTGGGAGAGGGGAGATGCAAAAATAAAGCAGTAAAAGGAACACAAACGGAAGTGGGGGGAAATAAGTCCGGGGAAAGCTGGAGTTCCTCTGGAGGAAAATGCCATTGAAACCATATCAAGTTTGCCGTGCGAGTGTGTGAGAGAGAGTTACTGGTGTATAAAGCGTACGATTTGGTAATGGGCTTATGAGGGGGCTCGCTCGCTGTTTCAATAAACCCCCAGAGCCATATCTGAGCTAGGCTTGCAATACAAACACACCCCGTTCCTTCAGTTTATCTGAAAGACACATCTGGAGTCTATCAACTCCAGCAGAACCCCCCCCCCCTTTCTGTTTCCACTCTCCAGCACGCTTAACCCCTTCCTCACCCGCTCCACCCCTTAATGTCATGCACTCTCATCAGGGGGATTGTTGCGTAAGCTGGGGCCACTCAGTGGCGTGTGCAAGCAAATATACCAACACAAATCTTAAATTTTTTTGTTTTTTGCTGCGAGGAAGAAATGAGACTCTCATGTGCCACCTCCACAACTGGCCTTAGGTCTCTTCAGAATTGTGGGCTGGTACAATCTGAACCTTGTCTTACCCACACTGGTCTAGACAGAAGGGCTCCGTGCCACACATTCTCCGCTGTTTTTACATGCTATAGCGCTGCCCACCTCTGCTTTGTTCCCACTCTTAACGATAATTTGCTTAGCCTGTGTGGAAATATTGTTAATCTCCCGCTAAGAAAAAACAACTTCAGATTTATACGAGACAACCTGCAGGAGTGTGCTTTTCTTCTCTCTCTCTCTC
>NC_045737.1:11467596-11478597 GCF_008692095.1 Etheostoma spectabile
TCTCTCTCTCTCTCTACAGCCACCATACCATCTTTAGCCATCTCGGCTCCACTTCCTCTGTGTCAGATGGTAAAGTTGTTTAAGTTGGACTACTTCCTAACCCCAGCTGCTCAGAATGGCAGAGGCGATTTCAGGGTTGGTTTCAGAGAGGCTCCGGCAAAGACTGAGTGGCCAGTTTCCACTTTTTGCAAAACAGTTAGCATCAAGTCTCCTTCCCGTACTTCCCAATCTCAGTTCAGTATACTCTTCCGAGGGTCCGAAGTTTGGACTACTCTGCCTTTAAATTTTCTTTAATGCAGTTTCAAAGAGCCCTCAGATTACTTCCTTCAACAAACCTATATTTTCTGTATACATATATTGTGTATACTATTATGAATGAACATTATTAATAGATACATACAAATTGTGTAGAGATTACACAATACACATTCACAACGGGATAGTTTTCCTGTGACATTCTGCCTGGAGAATGTCACTTTCCAGGCCAATGGTGAGTTTTTTAGGCAATTCTCTTTCTCATTTACCTTGCAAATTATATATTGTATCCTTTTATTATTTTTATATGTGTAAATAATATACATATATATACTTATATTACACCAATCCATTACTTTTTTGACTTTTTTGTTGTTTATATATATACCATGCTTTCCTAAACATATTCAACATCTGCACATTCTCATGCCCTGGGTGACTTTTTGGTCACAGGTTTCAGAGCAAACTTCCCTTAATTCTTGCTCTCTCACAAGAAACACTGTATTTCCTGCTGGTGAATGAAGCGGTTGTAAGTCAACAGGAAGTTTTCTTTAAAAAATCTCGCATGATATTTCCTGGGCAAAGTCTTCTGTAGCGCAACAAGCGTAAAGTGTGCAGCCGTGTCAGGTAGATTTACGACTGTAGGGATCATTTTTAGACTCCATTTGTTGACAAAGTCTATCATGCTGCCAACACCTTTGAGCCTCTAACCGATCCTAACCACAAGCCTCACTTCTGCCTTTCAGACCTGTTCCCTGCGAGCGCCCCGCTGCTTCCCTCATCAATCATCATCGCTGCCCTCTGCTCTCCCTCTCTGCTCCCTCTCTCCCTGTAGGGTGAGCAGACCTGGTAATGAGGGGCCCTTGTGCCCCTGCCTGCCTGTCCTGTGTCCCATGGTGCAGTGGGGCCCAGTTGGACAAGAGCCAGACTGCCTCGGCCCTCTTACGCTCATTATTCTCATTACCTCGCCTCAAATCAGCGCAGGACAGGCTGCTGGGATCTGTCCACAACTTATAAAGGTCCCGGCTCGTTAGCGGAGCTGCCAGCGTCAGGGCCAATCAGAAAGGGCGTGCACAGAGGTGCAGGTACTCAAATAAGTACCGTATCTGGGCCTGGTGATATGTATGTGGCTACATCTACACTACTACATCATTTTGAAGCAGTGTTTTGAGACAAAAACGATCTCCCTCCACACAAGTGTTTTAGACTCCATAGTAGAATTAATCTATGTCCATATTAAAGGTTTTTTTTTTCCAACCAGACCAGCTCCAGCTGAAATGAATACAGGTGGTCATCAAACTGTAACAACCTCATCCACATTGTTGAAATCATTTAAGTATTGAGCCATAACACTGAACATCTGTTATATAACAGGAGCCTATAGTTTCTGCAGCCTACTCCGTACCAACAGACTACCTGAAGGCCTTTTCCTCGTCAGGCGTTTCACTCTCCACACGGCTGTCTTTGGACAAAAAGTCACGTCCTGAGATCAATAATGTTGTCAGACACTTTTAGTAACAATCTGAGCCTGTCAGTAGCAAAATAAATCACTTTTATTGGACAAAAAGAAAGACTCCACAATTTCTCTATTAGGTTACATTGCAGCTCGGTTTGCGTCCGCCCATCATTGCGAGCTCGCTCAATACTGGACTAAATTCAAAGATTTCAGTCTATCAATCTATTAGAAACAAATGCAGGTAAAAAAAAGAAAAAAAACACCTTTAACACATACGACAAAGCATATCACATGAGCACTCGCACAAACTGGGCATGTGCATACCGGTGTAAACAGGAAGCAGTTTGTCTGACGTTCCTCTACTGTTACTGAGAGGCATGTAAGCCTACCTATCCGATTAGACTGACGGACATGCATTGAAAATCCTGAGTTTTCTAAATCTTTGTTTTAGGTGATCATGATCGCTAGAGCTGTGCGGACTTGAGGCAGAAATGTAGCAAAAGATATTCATTTTTATCAGATTTTTAAACCAAATCGCAGTATTGTAGGTGCCTGAATGGGACTTATTTTGCATACAGTATACTGCCCCACAGAAGCCAGGTATGATTCAACGGGTGTTTCATCCCAAAAGCTTGGAAAAAAAGGACGTATTCCAAGATCCAAATGTAGCTGTTGGATGGCGAGCCTATATAAAAGAGCTACAAAAACACGGTTGTCCAGTAAGCGGGCAAAAACAAACAAGGCTAAATTGCTCCTTTGCACTTGGGTGGCTTGGCAGGTTATGAAGGCAATAGTGGTTTTGAGGAGGTTTGTCCCAATGAAAGGGCTAACTGTGTAGATTGCTGCACTGTCTGGCCCAGGCCTGGAGGAGGGTGGCCTGCCCTGGAGCTGTATTCTCCAACCTACAACAGCAAATCAGACTGCACTGAGCTCTGAATAGACGTCTGGTGTGAGTGTGCGTCTGCTGACAGAGAGTTACCAGACCCATTTGAGCCGACTGGACACAAAGCGACGGTGCCCATACTAGGAAACACACTCAGAGCAAAGGTTCACACTTGGAGACAGAGATGGGCCGAGAGTGAGAGTGTGTGCAGTCAGGGAACAGACTGTGTTTATCCTCGTCACGTAGGGGAAGAGATGCAGTGTAACTCCCTGATGTGTGTTTACTCAGCCCCAGTGGGTTGGCCTTTGATTACAGCACTGACCACATAATATGAGTAACTGTTCACTACTGCTCCAAATGACAAGCACATGTAGACACCATGATGGAAACAATGAGTGGACCAGAAGAGGGATGGCCCGCGGAAGAGACAAAACAAAACCGAGATCTCACAGTATGAACAAACACTCCACATCCAAACAGGACTGAGCAATGAATCAAGTTTTGATCGCGATTTTGGCTCCTAACGATCATAAAAACAATGCAATCGAGAAAAAAACGATTATTTGCACGTTATATTTTGCGAGTAAACTCTTATTTTGTCTTGAAGGGGAATGTCAAAAAGTTCAACTTGAAAGAGTATTAAGGGACATTTTACAGTTCAAGGTGTTATCCTTGTTGGTTTGTTTAACTGTTTTTTTAATGCAACATCTTTCCAAAAGTCAGTGAGTAATAAATAGTCTCTATTTCAATTTTGACCAAAATCTGAATATGCTTAATTAAGCATCCCTACATCCAACCCTTTACTGTACACTCACTTCTGTACTGATCCCTTCCAACCCTTCCATCACTGCAACGGTAAATTTCAATATTTCCTTTTTCACAACAGACCGCAATTTTTACCATGAGCTCAGATGTAATTATAAGCTGTGCACAGGGCTCAATTAAAGGTGGAGGACGTCAGAGTGAGTGAGCAGACCTCCACCGCTGTGTGTCGGAGAGCCAGTAGAGGAGTGAAATGAGGCCTGCATGATTTACGATGTCCTCTTCTCACACCCACATCTCTCTCTGTGGAGCGTAAATATGTATGTGTGTGTTTGTGTGAGCGTGGATGTGCGCAATAGTTTGTCTGCCTGTTCTGTGCCTTTCTCACAGGCCTTTAAGCTATGAGCCTGCAGGAAAGCTGCACCCTGTTGCCCCCTGCTAGTTTTATCACTGCTCCAGCTACAAGGGCCAGTTAGTGGGTGAGCTCAGGTTACCCGACCCACCGACCCTACGGCGCTACAGGGACCCCTGTCCTCACTTAGAAAAACAAGCAGCATCAGCTCATTTTACATCAAACACTTCAAGCTACAGATCTTCTTTGGCTTTAATGTACTACTCTACAAAGTAGCATAAGGAAATAAGGGTTCTTGGTGTAGTGCCTTCATGTCAACGGCTTTATCAGCGTTTTTGGTGAAAGACAGTTGAGGTGAGAAGCAAGAACTTGGCCGTGGACGTGTTCACCCAATGGCGTTCACACGCCAGACATTAAAAAAACAGAAATTTCAGCAAACTTGGCTTTTGTTCTCGACTGACACATCCGGTGTGAGCTCCAGCAGGTAAACTAACTGGGACTAACAAGCTAACAACTGCAGCAAATTACCATATTTTTCTTTCTTTTAACATATTTGAGAAGCTTGCTCACTTCATGGGTGGCATCTCCTGAGTGGCATGTGGAACTAATATCCCTTCAACATACCCACCCCCCTTTCCAACTAAATAAGTATGCCTGCCAGACTACAGTATCCAGACTGAAGCGGCTCCATGTGTGTTGTTAGCTACCAGGATGCTATAAAGCTTTACTGGGGTGCTCTGTAAAACAACACCTTGAGAAAAAAAAATGTGTCTGGTGTGGGAAACACCTTCTAGATGTAAGTCACACATCAGAGAATCCAAGAAGCCTGGAGCCAGTAAATGCCAGTCTTAACCGTGATTACTGTAAATTTGACAAAAGGACATATCATATCATAACTCCGATCGACTGTACATACTGTAAAGATGGATGACGCGTCTTCACTTCCAAAATATCCCAGGAACACATTGTCACTCCCATTTTGTAAAATACGGACGCTTGGTCAGGTGCCTTTGTTGTTGTTATTGATGCTAAAAGTCTCCTTTAGCGTCATATAACACGCTTCACCAAAACCCGCTTCATTGGACTATTGGCGTCCCTTTTGACGTTGTTAGGTTAAGGAAAAGCTTGTGGGTGGGCCTACGGTTCCGTGACTCGCGGCATTGGGATGGTCGGGTTTAGAGAAAAGTCGTGGGGGGGCTTAAGGTTCCGTGACACGTGGCAATAACGGGAAGGTTAAGGACACACGTGGGACAAGAACCCCATTCTCCAGGGTGAAAGTCCTGTGTTTGACCCATCCACCACCCCAACCAATCTCCCTATGTGGAATTTTCCCCTTACATAATACTCGCCATAGCCCGTCTGGATTTTGTTGTGACTGTCAGACGCTGAGAGTCACTGTCCAAACGTCCCTATTTGACGCGTTCGGAGTGAGAACAGGGTGGGAATACGGAAGTTGTCATCTTGTAGCCAATTCTGCACACTAGTGACCGGACAGTGGAGCAGCGATATCCAAGTACCGCCCATACATTAGCCACACCAATTGCAAGTCAATCTGAGCTGCCCATCAAGCCGTTTCACCCCGTTTTTATAGCATCAAAAAACTAATAACAACAAAACTTCTCAGACAAATTAACACTTGAACAAACACAAAATACCCCAAAAAAACAGACACCATCTTTAGGAAAACATTTTTTGACATGTACTTTGATTTGTTTTGTTAGTTTCATGCCCCATCCGCTAACATGGAGGAGGTGGGGTTTATGACATCAGCATGCTCAACATGCTCACAATAACAATGCTAGCATGCTGATGCTAAGCATATTCACCATTTTTCACCATGATTGTAATTCATCCGCTGGGAACCATAAATGTCCAAAGAAATCCATCAAATAGTCGTTGAGGCGCTTCACTAAAAAAAACAAATGCCAACGTCATGGTGGCGCTACAGGAAGATCCAGGGGGTCGTCAAAGTCATCAGGATGCATAATCTATGGACTATGAATGTTTGAACCAAATGTCATTGCAATTCATTGATTAGTTGTTATATAGTTGTTATACACAGTCTGAACCAAAGTGGGCTGACACGCCAAACCGCCAAAAAAGAGTGGTGAGGCAAAGCGCTACTCTGTACTTTTTCTTTTCGAGGACAACATCTTCCACTATGTTGCCTTTTCTGTTGTCTCCAGAACCGCCATTCATTTTCATTTCCCCAGAAATGTCTATCTCCTGTCTCACACCCCATTCAGAGAGCTTACGATGCACTAAGGAGGGCCAGACTGTCTGCTAACCACAGCCGAGGCTGCCAACACGCACCTCCTCCCAGAAATCTCTCTTATCTTGTGCTGTGGAGTGGGGCTTACCTGATAATGAAGTGTAATTATATGAGCTTTTCGACATAACTCTGTGATAGCCAGTCTGAGTGTATCATCGTCCCTGCTGGACAGAAGCCCATGACTGGATAGAATCACACAGAGCGGCTCAGATCTCACTCGATCCCTGTCTGAATTTCTCTACAAAAGCGGCTGAGGTAAGCCAGAATAACAGCTCACACATGTATGCATACAATATATCTCATGTACACAAACATGACATTATAGCATCTGCAGAAGTGAAGTACTCAAAAGGGTAATAAACAGCAGGCTGCTTACAGTTTCTCCAAAGCGTAAAGTCCAAAGAAGGATCCATTTCTCAGAACTCGGATTTTGTTGTGGCTCAGTATCCTGTAAAAACAAAACAAAAAGAAAGATGGCGCATTAGAAATATTCCACATGAGAGTTAACTTAAGCATGTTTTATGATACTGAGGAACTATCTTGGTCATCAGAGTACAGGTTAAACCAATCACAATGAAAGGGTCACACGAGGAGGATGAGAGCCAACTGAAATGTCCACTTGGTGCCGCAGTCACACGACATCAGCCTAACCACAGACATTAGCTTAAGATGTTTCCAATTAATGTTAAAGACAGAGTAGGACATCAAGATTAGGAGGGAAGCTGGAATCTTGATAATCATTTCGCACACAGTTTTCCATCAATAGGATATCGTTCCACATCAAACGAGTGGCGGCAGAAGACTATGTTAATTAGCTCTTTCCCTGCTTGGCTCATAGGGCTCTTATCGGCCCTGAGGACAGAGGGCCACAGGACGCACTGGAAGTAACGTTGAGATTGGGTTGTTTGGCAGGGGATCATGGGAAATGGATTTTTAAAGTAATCACCATGCTCCGAGGGACTTGCCATTGTAAAAGTCCGTCAGAATAGACCTTTATATAGACTTTTAAAGATGTTTTGGGGAATACGCTCATTACCTTTCTACCCGAGGATTACATGTAAAAGTCGATGCCGCTCTCATGTCTGTATGCTAAACATTAAACTACAGCCAGCAGGTGTTTAGCTTAGCTTAGCACAAAAACGGAAAGCAGGGTAGCAACAATTCGCCTGGCTCTGTCCACAGGTTAAAAAGAAATGATCACGCACACACATGAAAGAGTAACTTGTAGATATTCTTCACAACTGCCAAAGGCCTTTTTATTTCACTGACATGGTAAGAAAACAGCATCCATCCGTGTGTTCGAAACCTCGTGGACAGCTGTCACGTTTGAGCTGTATGCTGACTTGCTTTAAAGTGAATGACGTTCACCAATTAAAAAATGTTGTCACGCATCAAAGCATGTCAGAGATACTTTACGTCAGAAAACGAAATACGTAAAAGTGTGTCCACAAAAACATTTAAAAAATCCATGAATTTTCCAAAACATTCATAGATTTACTAATTCCATGACTTTTCCAGGCCTGGAAAATAAGATTTAGACATTTCCATGACTTTTTCCTAGGAATGGTGTACAGAGCACACACTGTTGACACCATGTTGTTATGGTAACTTTAGGCGTGGAGAGGTAAAGGAAGGGTTGAGGTTTTGCTTAAATATTGAAAAAGTCAAAGTATCATATCCAGTGTCTCAAATGGATGTTGACTTTTTCTATAGTCAACTAGAGCAAGATCCCCTTTGCAGATTTGTTGTACATGAGGATCATTTTCAGGGGCCTAGGTTTAATGTTTGCACTTGCATCCCTGGAAATCCACAGACCTGGCCATGTCTCCCTCAGCAAGAGCCCAGGGTAGGGCAGGGGCCGTGCTCTGGCGACAGCCCGCCATCATTAACACACCCTTCAGTTCCACATCATCCTCGCCTCTACCACATGGCGCTTAATGGGCTGTTTGCAACATTAATGTGTGTTCTTAATCGCGAGAGGGGAGCTGTGTAAGCGCCTTTAAAAGTGGGAGTGGGCTGTGAACAGTCTGTGAGATTTACAGATTCAGCAGCAGCAGTCAGCCCCCCCCCCCTTCTGTTTCCTGCCACATCAATAAAAACATCGCCTTCAGCTCTGCACCTTCCAACTTCCACTAAATGACCAGATTTAATCATCCAGTCTTTGGTATAGATGGGAAAACAGGATTCAAAATTTGCACCATGTACTTGCCAAATGCTGGTAAAATATGCAAGGAGCTGGTAGATTTGCTTAACTACGGAAGAGGATTAGGGCCACATTAAAAAAAAAGTATTGAGTTCTGAGTTTAAAATCAGAATTAAGAAAACAAAGTCTAAATTCTGAGGATAAAGTCAGGATTCTGTGGGAAAAAAGCCAGAATTCTAAGAAAGAAAAATACTTTTTTTCACATGTGGCCCTAATCCCCTTCCGTACTTCCCTCACAAGCCAAAAAACAATGGTAAACTATCGAGTGAATGGTAAACTTGAACATTCACTGGCTGTTTGGCTGGTGGAGGAAAAAGTTTATCTTGAACCATGGGGGCAAACTGGAGTGACTTACTTCTTCTAAACTTTATGGACAGGACAGTCTGAAGACAGAAAAGGAGCAGGCGAAAGAAAAGCCAACATGGAAAGGAAATCACCTTCTTCTCCAGTTACCCTGAACACCTCATTCAATATCTTCCTACAATTATCTGCTAAAATTAGAAAACCAGAGAAATGTATTTTTAAACGGGGCTGCAATCAAGAGACGAGAGCCTCTCCACTGATAATGACTATGATTCTGAAACCGAGGCCACTCTGGCTGTTTTACTTAGCATTTAAACCAAAATCATTTTTATGTTCGGTTTTTCGCTTTGACAATGGAATTACTATCACCAAAACCCACACTCATTTCCACATTTGAAGCCTTAGCCTCTTGTTTTAGCTCCAGAAACAAAATTTAAAACATGCCATGTTCACAAATCCACACTGAAATTGTTGAAATAAATCACGGTTATTAAGTCAAGACTCCTTTTTTTTTTTTTAGAGCGGTTGTTAGACGACTGCAGGGGAGTCCTCTCGTGGCGTAGCCTGTATTTGAACTATGACTCCTGGATGTTAAGGTCCCTCACTTGACTTTTGGGCACAGTATTTCTCCTTTAACTTGATACAGGCTCGAGATGAAAGCTACAGACGATCCGGAACTGCCTGATTAATTCGAAACAGATCGAAGAGAAAGTCACATGTGGCGGAGAAGCAATTCAACGCAGACGGTTAATTCAACGCAGACGCTTTAGCTGCAGATAGTTCCTTTTTGACTAAGCTCATTATATGCAGAAAAAAAAACTGATTAGTCAGAGAACAGCAAACATGTTTGGTTTGGGTGTGTTTGGATGTGTGCATAAATCTTTGGCGCGCTGATATCAGTGGATTTTCTATGAGAACCAAAAACATGATTATGATACGATTTGCAAAGTCTAAAAACGCATACAGATGTGTTTCGTTGTGTGTTGTGCCCATGCACATTTGAAAAACAAAACAAAAAAAAATGAAATTCACATGTGGGAGCCTGTCACAAAAACTCTCATTTGTCTCCAGTTAAGACATTTCAACACAGAGAATTTCAATTTGCTTGCTACTCTGTACACCTGGACTTGAAAGCTGACTTTCACAAATAAACAAAGACCGCAAAATGAGCCAACTGTAAACCCTCCCACAGACAACAAAAGACGCCGATTTCCAGGAACGCAGGGGACTTGCAGAGGCTGGACACTACTGAATAATCATCCAAAGCCTGATGTTGGGACATTGTTCTTTCATAAACAATATAGAGAGTACTCTGAGAAAGAAAGAGAGAGAGAGAGAGAGAGAGAGAGAGAGAGAGAGAGAGAGAGAGAGAGAGAGAGAGAGAAGCAGAACACTGTAAACAGACAGAAATAGTCAGTGTTCCCATTAGGCTAAACAGGAAACCCAGCCAATTAGCTGTTTATTCAGAACTCGGATTCAGAGGTCAGGGGTTGTGGAGAGAGCACTTCCCGGACAGCCGTCAGACAGATGGAGCAGTGTCTGAAGGCAGGTGACAGCCGAGCGTACACAACGGCCAACAGAGCTTTACAAGCAAAGAAGATGAGTAGCTTCTTAAAGCTATATTGTACGTTTGTAGTTGTTCATTATCAAATCTGTATTGCCTTTCACAAACATGTCCTTTTTTTATGAATATTGACCAACACCATCAAGTGTAAGTATTCCTATTGGCTTGAAATTTTACATTTGCGCTTGCATGAACTGGGGCTGACATCTGTCACCCGCTGATGTGAGTCGAGTGGAGATTTGAGTTGCGCATGGGTCACTTTGCGACAAAAAAGTGCCTCGAAACACACCAAAGCATCTCCATAACAGCAGGCGACGCTAATCTGTATTCTCGCCCCAAAAATGAAAACCAGCAGCTGATTGGACGAATGCGTCACGTGGGTCTTGTTTCTCCGGAAATTCCAAGCTAGACCGTCCAAGCGGCTTGTTCAGAATACAATCTCATACTTTACTAAAATAGTTCCCCGAAACATGTTTCTGAAACCATTTTAACTGAGGAATAGGCCATCCTAGTTGCATTTCAGATCGACAAAGGTCAGTTTAAAAGATTGTCACGCTCATCCAGCTCCTTGTGTCCGTGTTAGCACTCTACCAATCAGATTGGTCATTTGAGTCTGACTGCGGCAGTGCCCGCCTTCCGGCCGAGCATGTCAGGTCGGCCAAAATAAAGGCCGACGGCCCCTCCAACAGACGACGGCACAGAACACACAGAAAAGACTCGAGTCACTGACCTCGCCAGACTGTCCGAGGGCCGATTATTGGGTTAGTGTGTTCGGCCCTAAAGGAACACGCCAACTTATTGGGACTTTAGCGTATTCGCCGTATCCCCCCCGAGTTAGATAAGTCCAAACATACCTTTCTTATCTCCGTTTGTGTCGTAACCCTGTCTGACGCCCCCACCACTAGCACAGATCCTGGAGGTAACCTGCTCCAACTAGCCTACTGCTCCCAA
>NC_045737.1:11478607-11482348 GCF_008692095.1 Etheostoma spectabile
AATAATGCCAACATTTTCCTATTTATATGTTACAAGTAAATATAACGTATAACAAGGTCACATGAGACACAGCCATCTTCTAACCATGTACATACTGGGAACTATTCTCAGAAGGCGAAGCACTGCTACTTCTGCTACTTGGGCGGAGTGATTTGCCATGATCACCAGTCACGTTAGCTACAAGCTAGCTAGTCACATTGGTTTTGTTGACAGAAGTAACAACGTCACTTTCAGGTGTTAATCGCGCTAATCACTAAGCCCAAGTAGCAGTGCTTCAACTTGCTATCTTTTTAAACTGATGTAAATTATTCAATTGTTTAACTGTGAGCATGAATTCAATAAACCCAAACTCAATGTGTGTTCTGCATCGCTGCTGAGGGCCTCATCTCTTCCCTCGGCATAAGTGACAGGTCAGATGGCAGATTGAGTTAATGTGCTTTTAAGTGCAATTTGCTGTATGATACATAACTCAGTCCAGACTATGGATGGGATCCCTCATTCACTTAACCCTTTCAGACCAAGGCCTCTGAGAAATCAGAAGGGCTAATTGGATCCTTTTAATCTGCGTGAAACAAAAACAAAAAACCTAACAAAAAAGAAACAGGGCCACATGTCAGGCTGCAGGATCTCATTTCCTCTAATTAATTTACATGAAGATCCAAAAGCAAGGAGACCATTTGAAAAGAGTCAGGTCAAACAGAAGCACAAGGGGGGGACAATAAACTAGCACTTCTTAATAGCATTTATTGAGGGGAACACAAATAACGTGTAGTTTTGGAACTCCAGTTAGTAGCCTGCCAAAGCTATTTAAGTCCCTTTAAACATCAGATGAAATGACTCTTTTCTCTAATACAGATGATGCTGAACGGAGAACTGAGACTCCTAGCATGCGAGCTAACTAACTAGCCAGCCGTCCACTGAATTGGTCAAGTTCGACAACTCAGAACAGTTAAAAATCTGCTCTCGTCAGATGAGTGACAACTTTGTCATTTTCTATATCCAGCGTGTAACATGAAAGCACGCGGGTTAGACTTAACAAGCTAAAGTTAGCTTATTAACTACGGTATACATCAAGCTACCAAACAAGCTAAGCTAACTTTAAAACGGCTAAGATGGTGGACTCATGGAAAAATAGTTGCAAGGGTGGTTTTTAGGGTCACAGGCACTAGGGGAAAACGAGACGACCACCATTCAACTCAAAAAAAGTCATGAAACCATTCCAAATACTCCAAAGCTGTTCAGTTAAGATAAATTAAGCTAAAAAAAAACAGCACAGTTCCCCTTTAACGTAAAGGGAGAAAAACCAAGCATTGGACCAAACCACTCTGAGGAAGGGAGGGGTGTTTTAAATGTTTCTAAACTTCAAACGCATTTTTTTGCTCCAATTATTTGAAGTATGTACTATTTACAATACACAGCGTAGTTTTAATGATTTTTTGGGGGGGAGGAGGCACCTATTATATGGGGTGGGTCCTGATCCCCCGAACCCTCTGCATATTTCACCTATGGTTAGAGCAAACAGCATCATTAAGGACTCCACTCCTCCCTCTGATGGAAAAGATCCAGAAGGATCAGATCTAGTACTCAGCTGTGAAACTGCTTCTCTCCCACGGCAATCAGACTGAGAATGTGACGGCACATAAGAGACTCTGCCTCTAAAATATTTGATGAAAAGTACTTAATTTATTCCATTTGAACGTAATCTTTGTTGATTTATTAAGTGCTTTTATTTACAAGTTTTTAATATTAAAGTCATCTGTCTTCCACTGATTTATTTACTGACTGGTGGATGTGTGAAACACAATTTTGTTTTCATGTTGAGCATAAAAATGACAAATAAAGGAATCTTGAATCTCTTAAATTATATTAAGTTAAAAAAATCCTCAAGAAAAAGTTATGCAAGTATATAATATTTTTTGTGCCCATTTTCACAATTACAGTCCACTCCAAATAATTCAACTATGGCAAGTAGATATTTAAAAAGCATCTGCTTGATTAATTATGGCCAACACTGTGATGATTACTTGACTTAGGTTAACTCTGTGGAGCTCACCAACACATTTCTGAATGACTTTTGGTCTCTGTACTATAGTTATGATCAGGAGAGAAAAAGATCAAAATCCTTAAAAAATAAGCCAGCAGTAATTTTGAGGCAACTGCAGTGATCTGATACAGTGAAGGGGTCAGGATAGAAACAGTTTGAAATTGTGTTTTACTCCAGACATTTGAACTATAACGCAATCTTTCAACATGACATACATATATCCAAAGTACCCTGATGAAATAAGAACTGCGTCGCTTTAAAACCAGATGTTGGCAGAGATATGCTGCTTACGAAGCAAACTCTAAGTGTGGATATACAGGAACATATTGGAAGAAATGCAACGTTTTTTGTGGTAATTTCAATTCATTATTTAGAAAATAAAAAAGTATGACTGCCACTGGTACGCTTGATGTGTGAGTATCGAGTGTTCGCTCATGGTTTCCTTGGTGCGTTCGAGTGTGAAAAAGTAAAAGCCATACAAAGAGTCTTGTCTAGTTAACCGCAGCCGCTCCTCCCTGCACCGTGCCACTCACTTTGTTGGTTAGCTCAATTTGCTTCCTAAACCCACAAAGCCTTTGAGGGCCACACAGGGGCATGACAGCATGTTGCAAATTGTATTTCCTCACTGATTTACTTCTGCTCTTCCTCCCCAACTGGAAGGCAGTCTGGCTGTAACACACTGCCTCCGTTCTGGGTGAAGGCCTGATGAGTGCACACATGTGTACCTGCGTTGTTGTTGTGAACTGGAACTGTCTGTCAAAAGCTGCATGCTTCCTACAGCTGCTTTGGGTTTTGGGTCATCGTCAACAACCAATCATTTCACTGAGGAATTGTCTCTGTGGTGGCGCTGGGGAAGGCTTGCTGTGCGGTGTACGACACCAACACACAGGGAGAAGCTGCACAGAGTTCTTGCAGCTTTTCAGATCGCAACCTGGTGCAGAGGGACAGCGAGGGGAAAGCGTCCTGTCCTAACCACAGCTAGAATCCTTCAAACCCAAAGTCAACAGGATGTCCTGTTTGCAGTCAGTAACCACTGAAGGTTTGGTGTTAATATCTTTGCACCCTGGCTTCATCCCGTCTCTCTACTAGACAACACTTAAATCTTGTGGGGAAATCACATACAGGAAATACTCCATCTTGGTTTAGCATTTAGTCCAGCACCGGACATGAATGAGATGCATTTGAGTAAAAAGCGCTGATGCCAATTGGCCTCTGTTGCCCTTTAAATATTCAGGCATGCTGGACTCAGACAGTAAGCTCTATGTAGCTGCAGGCCTCTCCAGCAAACCACAAACAGAGTAAGAATCTTACATAGGGATTTATATTCAATAAGAATGCATCTGCAGGCTAAGCTGCCTGCTCTCATTACCTATGTATTACTCTGTTCCTTTTTTCATTTTGATCACAGAGCTTTTCTGCAGCATCGACTGTGGAGCAAGGTCTGGCTACACCACAGATCCATTCTGGGATACGAGGAAAAACAGATTTGGACGGGTTGTTTGCATTTCTTGAAACCAATCCCAATCGTCTTGGGCGGCGCTGAGCTCCGAACGCAACGTAAATGCCACGTACAGTATTAAATGGAGTTAACTCTTCACCTGATAGTTGGAAACATGGTTAACCCTCATGTTGTCCTTGGGTCAAATTTACCCGTTTTCCTATGTCAATGTTCTACCCAATTGTAATTAACCAAAATA
>NC_045737.1:11482358-11488858 GCF_008692095.1 Etheostoma spectabile
TCCACACAACGCTCTTTGGCAAGTACATATCTCTATTTTCATTAATTTTGGGGCGTCTTATTCAATTTTATAGCATTTCAAAAAAACAATTGAAGTGGTTTTGAAATAGTTTTGAGTAAAAGTTGACATATTCCAGTCTGTGATTATCATCAACATCCATTCCTTTAATTTTAGTCTAAATAATTCCTAATTTCTGCTTTTCTAACTCAAACATTAGGTAGCATTTCTTATAAATGAGGTTTATTGACCATAAATTCCAAATATAACTGTAAATAAGTTAATGTTATTTAGTGTTGAAAACGTCAAAAAATGAAAAAAAGTTTCAAAAGTGTTGAAAAAAGGGACAAAACATAAGAAAAAGTTAAAAACATTCATAAAAAGCATCCACGAAAGTGTTGATTTTCCATTTTGACGGAAGACAACGCGAGGGTTAAACGTCATTTACTCTTACCAGTGGATCGCCTTGTGTACTTCCCCCACAGCAATCCCACCAATCGCTCCCAAAACGACCCAGTTAGAGAGTACATGCTGAAAAAATATTCTTCATAAATCTTAACAATCATTCACCGAAAGAACCAAGCCAGCCTGCTTTATCGCACAATCCAAATTGCGAAGTTTGTTGCTGTTTCCCGAAGCGAAGGGATTTTAAGAACGGCAACTGACACACAGAGAGCGGAAGGTGAGGGGCAAAGCCTGACATCCGCCTGGCATCCGGAGCGATGTCAGGCTTTATCCTGGAAAAGTACCATGGTTGATCCAGACTGGTCATTGATGAAAGAGCGTGAAGAGTGCTCATTAGACGCTCGGGCTCATGTCCCACCCCCCGGGTGTTGATCAAGCTTTCCAAAGCCAACAGAGACAGCGTAATAAAGAGAGGAAAAACAAGCCGACGGGCCACTGTGTAAACATCATTTAACTGTGGATAGGTCTCTTACCCTCAAGGACCACACGCGAGGTGAAAGACAAGAACCCTTGAAAGAGATTGGTAACGTGCCATAAATCCAGTCGCAATTCGGAGACCAATGGGAGCCAGATAATGAGAGTGATTTTAAATGAGAGTCTCAGAGCGTCATTATTGAATTAAACCCGCTTTAATTAGCACGCTGACTTGATAATGCACGCGCTGGTCTGTGTCACAGCCGTGCTTAACATCATATAAATACACGAAAATGATTTTGCCTTTAGGGGATTTTCCTTAGAGGTAATTAAATTCAGCTGAAAGCAATACGATTATCCACTTTTACACTAACAGCACGACAGTGTGTGAGCACTTTAATTTGTGTATGCTACAGCTGAGAACATTCTATACTAAAAAGGTCGGTGTGTTTTACTGCATTTTCCCTCTATGCTTTCCATTTGAGCAGCTTTCTGCTTGCCAGAAGTACACTGGCAGTTCACAGAGGAGAACTAAGTGGACACGGCAGCATTTCTCTTTATATACACATCACACACATACTCTGTACTCGGAGAAATGAGGACAGACGTAGTGCATCGACATAAAATATTGTGGTTGAACCAAAAAGGATGGATTAGCAACAGTAGTACAGCAGTGTTGTAAATATGATTTGTCCGTTACCAGGTTTTCCTAGGCCGCTTCCTCCATCCAAATGCCAGCTCTAATAGACCAGAAGCCAATATGACATTACACTGCAGGTTAACCTCAGTGACACAGAGCTGGCCTCCATCAAAGAGTCTCCTTTCAGAGACAGTCATGAGCAGAGGGAACGTCCGGGGGAAGGGATAATAGATCTCAACAGTGACCGCCGACTTTGTGATCAGCTCTGGATCTGGAAGTGATTTTTGTTTTTCACGTTCAATAATCTCCATTGACGCTTCATTAAAGGTCCCATGGCTTGGAAATGTCCCTTCATGAGGTTTATTATATGAGTTCCCCAAGCCTCCCTATGGTCCCCCAGTGGCTAGAAATGGCGATAGGTGTAAACCGAACCCTGGGTATCCTGTTCTGCCTTTGAGAAAATAAAAACTCAGATGGGCCGATCTGGAATCTTGCCCCTTATGAGGTCATAAGGAGCAAGGTTACCTCCCCTTTCTCTGCTTTGCCCGCCCAGAGAATTTGACCCACTCATGAGAGAGAGACATCATGGCTTTCAAACGAGCAAAGTGCCCCCCCCCCCCCACACACACACACACCTTCCAATAGGAGAAGTGAAGGTGAACACAGGTTATGACTGATTGTTTAGCCCTGTAGCCACCAAAGTAAATACTGGACCCATTACATATCTCCAGAACATTCTGACACTAAAATGACCCTTCAGGAGAAAATTTACTTAGTTTGAGACCTGTTTTTGTCTCAGGATCAAACTGAGCAAACGGCAGCTAACGTTCGTGACTGCTCTAACAAAACTAATCTCTGTGGTGCTAAATATGTCTTTGCTGGGAGGATTGTGTTACCTTTGGACCGAGTCAGGCTAGTTTCTAGTTTCTAGTTCTGAAAACTTAAGTTGAGCTAAGATGAACATAAGCTGTCACATATGATAGAATCAAATTATGTAAAAGTAATCAGGTATGGGGTCAAATACATTCCATATTATATGCAAAATACATATATTTGACCCAAATCTGGAGGTAAACCAAATGAGTGTAGGCTACAATAAAAAGTGTAATTACATTGGGTTACAAGATCAATTGTATGCAACTTCTAAATGTTTTAATGATAGGACAGTGTCGAAACACCACACACACACACACACACACACACACACACACACACACACACACACTTGCTGAGCTGGGCCTCCTGTGGCAACAGACCTGCAGCAGTAATTAGTGTGTGGACCTTCATTAGTGGCTGAGAATTCTGGGTCATGACACGTCACAGGGTGTGTGTGTGTGCGCAGTGGGTTTGTATTCATGGTGCATGCCTTTCACTACAGGTTTTAACTAAAGACTTTCAGAAAATCAGCATACATTAAGTTACACATTTCTAAACAAAAAAGGCATTTGGACTAACTATGGCTCCGTTCTATTCGAGTGTCCCAGTAAACCGGGACACGGAAACTGAAACATGCAACTAAAAGGATTTAAGCCAATGTTGGTTTTATTATTTGTGCTGTTGCTACTGTGATTTGTCAGAAAAATGTTGTGTTTTTGTTTCGACTTAACACAGAGGCAAACTCACATGTTCATACAGAAAGCATCCTGTTTTACTTCATTTTAATGTCCCTTTAACATACCACTTACCTCGTAACTTGTCTTTAATTGCTTGTGTGGTCCATTTACTTTTACTTTTTTACAAGTTGTATATACTACTTATTTTATTTATTTATAATTTAATGTTGCATATCTCTATCTCTACTCATTTTTGTCTGTAACATCTGCAATTTCCCTCTGGGGATTAATAAAGGATCCTATCTTATCATATTGTGTAGACCATATTTAGGTTGTTTTAAATTGTTAACTGTGAATAGAAAGTTTCTTTTCATTTAAAATTGTCTGTGACCTGTTTCATTATAGCGGGTTTTCACTTGGTTCAGTGGTGTTTATGTATTTGGCAGCCTGTGTAAGTAATCCAAAGGCAAAAAGTAATCTGAAGTTTAATTTAGATGGAAGATAACATGTTTTTGGGTGTTTAATTTAGTCTCCAATGCCTGAGGTTTGGCCAGACTAAGTTTATAGTTTTGGAAAAGTAGAATGTCATTTCATGGATGTGCGTTAGCGGGCTGTGATAAAAACTGTGGAAATATGGTGGCAAATCTGTGACAAACAACCCCAATATAATGAATCTGATCCAGATGGTTTGATTTTTGTTTGGTCTGTATATTACAGATTTGCTACTGTTCAGGCTGTGCATGACCTGAAACGTTAGATTCTCCATTCATTTTAGGGCATGAAAATGATCAAATTAAATAACATTTTCAATGACTTTTTATTTTTGCGTCAGGCTTGAAAATCCTGCGTCAGTTGAACCCAACCAAGTCTCTCAGTCCCTCTCTTACTAATGGACACTTTTGCAGAGACAAGAAGTGGACGGTTGAAGGAGGAGGAACGGACGAGAGAGTGAGCAGAGAGATCTGTCCGACTGGGAGGTGGCTGTGTCATCTTTGTTACAATAAGTACTTCATAAGAGGCCTTCAGACTGCGCTGCACTATTCAGCGCTGGGGTGCGTCCAAATAGCTTAACCCTTTCGTTGTAAAAAGACAGAGAGCCACCTAAGCCAGCCGTCCCTGGAGCCCCTTGCACCCTGAGCCTGTCCTCAGAGAGTCACGCCACTGAGTGCAACAGAGAGACTAAATGCCCTCGAGCACAACAGGCACTTTAGCAGCAAATGCATGTCAAGATGTGAATGTGCCCATTGTGCCCGGCCCACCACAGGGCTTGTAGCAGCCACCGAGGGAACATCGCCAAGCCCCATTTACCGCCTGTCATGGAAAGGAGCATCCATGTAATTGGAAGTAAAATATATATTTTATTGTGAAATCATTTTTGTGAATCCTGATTGGAGTTATTCAGTCATTCAGTTAAGGACCGGGACAGATTCTTGTCACACGTGGTGAAGTGACAAATAAATGAGTTTGATGATTTAGAGTGAATATATGTGGAGAATCTTTCAGTTCTCAACTGTATTATCACACTTTTCCTGCCTTGAGGCTAGATATGAGGAATGAGCTCCTGCCTTCGATATGTGCAACCACTTATTATAGAGTAGGCTGCATTGTGCTTGGGTTACCAGGCTGGGCCAGGGAGTAAGGCTTTGTGGTTTGTGGCTATGTGTGTGTGTGCGTGTGTGTGTGTGTTGGGTGTGTTGGTGTGTGTGTGTGTGTGTGTGTGTGGTGTGTGTGTGTGTGGTGTGTGTGGTGTGTGTGTGTGTGTGTGTGAACTATCCTATTATTTATATGGAAAGTGTGTATGTTTAACTCAATGTGGTATGTGTGTTAGTGGGTGGTGTGTGTGTGGTGTGTGTGTGTGTGTGTGTGTGTGTGTGTGTGTGTGTGTGTGTGTAAGTGGTCCAAAAGCTACTAGTCTAAAATTAAAATCTGGGTTTCTGAAATGTCTCTAATTAGAGAGGGGAGGACTGCAGCCTATTTTGAGAGCTGTGGCCATGCACGCCCTACCCATATGTGTGTGTGTACAGCCTCAAACACACACACACACACACAAAATATTGTATGCATCTCTACCCACCATCTAACTCTCTGCAAGTATTCGTATTGATCGATATATGTTATAGTACGTGAATATCATATTATATAATTGGAGTAAATCTGAAAAACACAAGAGTGATCAAAAAATTATTTAAGAGTACTCTAATTACATTAGTGGGCTCTTGAAATCTAGTATTTGACTGCACTATTTTCATGGATTAGTTCTCAAGAGGAAGCACATCAGAAACTGACACACGCTCACACACGCTCACGCACACGTACACACACACGCACACACACACACACACACACACACACACACACACTATTCATTAAGTTCTGCCAACAGGAACTGCCCATTAAATGTGTTTCTTGTGCAGTTTACTGAAGCTGGACAACCCGTGAACTTTAAAGACGTAAACACGTCGCGGTTATGAATATTAACAGCAGTTAAAAATACCGCCGCCGTACTGTAAAGCCGCAATAAATGATTGTAATATTTAGAGTCAAAGACAAGTCAAGACAAACCAAATTGGAAAGTTTACGGCTGCAGAGCAGGAACACAATAGTCAGTTTAATCACTGTCTAAAGTGTTTTTACACATTTAATGAGGCAATTTAGTGAATTTAGCCTTTTCAGACAGCGAGTGGAATGCCTGGCTAACATTGTCTCATTGTTCTGTCTTAAAACCAGCCTCTGTTTTCTGCTCCTGAGCAAAGACTGATGGGAAAATCAGGCTGCTTTTACAAAAGAGTTGGATCACAATCTTTCTGCTCCAGATCCTTTCACAGTGCCTTTAGAGGCATCTGTGAGAAGGTTGTGTTTTTGTTTGTAGCCTTTTCTTTCTGCGTGACCGGCCTCCGTGTATTGAAAATCACTCATCAATCAATCAATCCTCGGTGCTCATATTACAATCCTCATTACTGCACGTCAGTTTTGACACCAACATTTACCAGAATGCATTAAACAACATGGTAGACCAACATGCCTTCCAAAGATTGACTTGATTTCAGCTGAAGGAATAATTCATACTGTATCTGTAAACAGTGGTTTACTCCATCAACGCAGATTTTAATAAATGCTTATTGCTTTGTTTCACAACTGGCTCTTTCTCTTTGAGTGGGGCTGTAAACCGACTCATGTTTACAAGAGGAGCATTGGGTAAAATAACTGTTGCGACAGATTATTAATATCTTGCGGTTCTGTGTTACAGTGATGCTACACTCAACCTTAAAATGGTTTGGTGGGAGGGTTGAGAAATTCTGAAGATGATTTGTTGTTGGTTGGTTCACATCTAATCAGAAAGTTAGGAAAATTAGCCACACTCTATACAGTGGCTTGATGAGTTTACACACCCAAGCTAAAGTTGATTAAAAGAGGAATAAAAAAACATCCTT